>NC_068419.1:4477975-4592928 GCF_023724105.1 Carassius gibelio | reverse complement strand
ATATATATATATATATATATATATATATATATATTTTTTTTTTTTTTATATATATATTTATTTATTTATTTTTTATTTTTTTTTACTTCAGGATTCACAGTTCAATCCAAATGTATAAACCAGACCGTAATTTGAGTGTTAAGGATATCTAAAGATCCTCTTCAGCTGGTCGTCCACATCATTACCAGGAAATAATGGCCGTCCTGCATTTGCCAATTCTAAAAAATACCAAATATAAAACAGAAAGATTAATTGATATACTACAAGAATAAATTATGATTTGAAATGAAGCCATTCCTACCTGCAAATATACACCCTGCAGACCACATGTCAATAGAGGTAGAGTATAGCTTAGCACCAAACAGCACGTCTGGAGGCCTGTACCACAGCGTCACCACCTGAACACAATCAACATGAAGTGAGAACGCTGAGAAACACCACGCTGAATCTGAAGACGACGGGTCGCTTTACCTCTGCAGAATAACAGCGTACAGGGATCCCAAAAGCTCTGGCCAAGCCAAAGTCAGCTAGCTTCAGTTCACCGTTCTGATCATAATACAGATTAATGTTTGTGAGAATACAGCAGAAATCTGTTTTAACAACAGAATTCATCATTCAAATGGTACAGACATATATAATGCAAACCTACAGGCTATTTCATGACACAATCCACTCAATATCAGGCACTCTGGGTCATTTACTTACTCTGTTGATGAGTAGATTTTGTGGTTTAAGGTCTCGGTGGAGAACATTTCGGCTGTGGCAGAAGGCAAGACCCTTCAATAACTGGTACATAAAGGACTGCAAGGAGAGTAGAACCAAATCTGCATTATCTGATATCTCACACATCTTCTGATATAGTCTTCACAGGGTTTCATACATATAGAAAAAGAGTTTAAAAAACTAATCAAACCTTGACAATCTCTGGATCCAAGTCACCATTACAGCTGTCGAAGTATTTCTTCAAATCCTGTTTGGAATGAAAATCATTCTAGATTTTACAAAACATTTAAAGACTAGTTTAAACAGCAAGATCACTGGAATCAGGATAAATATAATGATGCCATTTATGATGCAGCCTCCTACCTGATCACAATACTCAAACACTAACGTCAGCTTCTTATCACTGTGAAGGACGTCATGCAACCTACAAGATCAAGCAGTTTTATTTCATCACCATTTGATTATAACTGATTATTTCAAAAACATTAAAATGACACGCAACCAACCAAACCTGGCATTAAATAGTTAATATATTAAACATGGATTATTTTTTTAATCCAAGAGAAGGAAAATGTATTCCAATAAGAATATAAAAAGTATAAAACAGCATAAAACAAGCAGCACAATTTCTATTTCATCAAAATCCTTATGAAAAACATATTTCATAAAGTTAAATATATTAAATGTGCAATATTTAAAATAAAAATCCAAAACAAATAAAAATGCTCTTATTGCAATAATCTGAATGCAATCATTTTAATAAAGTTTTTTAATGCAATAAATCTAAGAAAAACAAAAAAAACTAATTAATAAACAAAATTTATTTTGTATTCTGGAAAATACTAAATATGCAATTAATTTAAAAATAAAAGCAAACACACCTTACAATGTTTTTATGCTTCAGTTCTTTCAGGAGGCAAATTTCTCGTAATGCTGAACTTGGAACCCCCTGTAGCAGGATTAAAAATTCATGTGACAATTTGCTTTAGGTATGACTTGACCCCCAGCATTCTGAGCTCTCCTTACCTCATCATCATCATCCAGTCGCACTCGTTTGAGGGCCACAATCTCATGTGTTTCTCTGTTCTTAGCCTTGAAAACGGTCCCATATGTACCTGGTTACAGAGCACAAACTGCATTAAATAAACTAGGAATAAAATATTCGATTTGGCAATCTGACTTTTAAAAATTAATTTAAAAAAATGTAAAAAAAATAAATAAAAAAATCACTGTAGAATTAGAATGAGTTGGCGAAGCATCAATTAGGCGTGGCCTAGCGTTAAAATAAACAACAGTTATATTCAAATTCTCAGCGGTTTGATTTGCAGTTTATTAGATATGAACCTTTCTTCACGCATTTATACAGGTGTAAATTATTGTCCAGAACGCTTCCTAAGAATAACGTAAGCAGCAAAGTCACGTGATAACTGTTTACGTTCTCATCGAACTTCAGGATGGACCAATCACAGCCAGTTTGATTAATGTATGCGCATATTTTATGATTTAATCAAGATTCACATATTTTCATGTATAACTTGCCTAACGTTACCAATTTCATTAAATGTATTTGTATAAGAATATTTATTGTACAAAACTCGCCAATAAAATACGAATCGTCCTGAGATTTGACTAAAGCAGGATCTAAAGCCGGGTGCACCTTCATCATTTCAGTATGAGCTTACTAGCTAGCTGTAGCTTGGACTTTTATCTAAACACATGCTTACGAAAGCGTAATTCACTGACTGTCAGCCGCTGTAAGCTCTAATATAACAGTAAACAATCATGAATGTTAATACTCTATGAATCTCTAATGCAGACAATCAGGCCAGACAATCCATTTACTCACCCTCTCCTATCTTCTCCAACTTCTCATACTTTTGCATGGTTTTAGCCGGTTACAACAGCTTTAAAATAAAGCGTCCTGGCTTTCCAATTTTCTAAAGAAAGGTTTTAATCGTACTGCTGATTACTGTCGTTTTTTATCAACAAGGGGCGTAGTACGCAACATGAAGACAGCAATAAAGGCTTCAAGATGGCGATTCACTGAGACACACTTCAAAATAAAAGTAGCGTTTGTCAATGGACTTCTGGGTCGATAAAAATACTTGCATTAAAATGCATTAAACATTTAAATGAATTCTAGCTCAAACACTTTTGACAATATTTTGTATAAATGCTATATTTTAATATTAATAAATAAACAAACAAAGAAATAATTAAGTATCAGCACAATGGTATTAGAGTAAAAAATATATTTCAAATTAAAATGTACATCTTGGTTTATTGAAAGCTTTTCATAAAAAAGAAAAAAAAAAGAAAAGAAATGAAATACTTTCAGTCTAGAGTTTGTAAATGAAACCGTTTTAAAAAAAATGTTTGTCTACTATTACACAACACTGATGTTTATCTATTTAGTAATACAAAAAACTCAAAACAGAGAGTATTCACTAAAATGTATCTTCTTTGACAGAGCAATAAAATAAATTGTCTTTAAAAAGACCATTTAAAATAACTGTGTTTGATGAAGTATGCACAGAAAGTACAGTATTTTATTTGTGACCATCGGATCATTGTCTCTTTATGAGTACAGAGTACAGCCCTCCTTTGCTCAGTAATTCCAGGGTTGTTCCAGCCTTTGAAAATATAAAAACTACATTAAACATCATCACAGTGTTCACACATGTTCAGGATGCAGTTACATTTGTAAAGTCCTTCCTATCCTCAACAATACATTCATTGCTCATGACGCAGATGAGATCCGCCCCTGAGACACAAACACACCAACATGTACTGTATATAGATTACATACTAAACATAAATTAACAAAATAGGAAATGTCATCTACTCACCTGTCCAAAGAGAACTGAAATGCTGGCAAGAGATCTATAGAGAGAAAAGAGATTCTATTACACTTGATACTGTAGACACTGCTTCAGTTGAATGTTTGTTCCTTCTACATTATGTGTTGGGAAAGATTGTAAATTAAGACTCATTGCACTCTCACGTCTGAACAGTTTGAGAGGCGACCAAAAAAAGACTAGATCAGCAGGTGACATCATTAGGGGTCATCTAAGACCCACCAGTAAAAATAATGTCTAGGACAATGAAAACCTGTTGAAGAAGAGAAATATTTAACAGATCTAATTTGTGTGGTCACTGCATATCAATCAGAGAAAATGCATTAACAGATCAGGACAATATTAGATAGGCCCTGAATATTGGAAATGGGTGCCCAGCGTCTCATTCATCGCAGCTGATTTCTGGACTTCAGCGGCATTCTGCCTATGAAAGAGGGGCAATATCACAACTGTTAGGTTTTATGAATAATAGTGAGATTTGATTATGCATATCCTGATCAGTTTTATTTTCCTGAAAATATCAGATTTGGTGGATCCATGTAAAAAAAAAAAAAAAAAAAAACAACTGTAAAATGCTATAGTAATTTTTTTTAAAAATGTTTTACCTTCACATTATAATGATGTACTTTTATTATAAAGAAATTTGTACTTTTTTTTATTACGATTACTAAAATTATATAGTAATTTATAATTTACCCTATAATTTATTAACCTTATAATTTACAGTGAAAAACAGTAAAAATACATTTCCAGACGTAACTGTGTGACATTACATATTATTAAATTTTATCTAAATATTTTTTGCTATAAGTAATGTACATTAGAAATTTTTTTTGTTACATTTTCTATTATTTATTTAAAATGTATTGCATTATTTTAGTGTTGTGTGTTACACACACTGATGGTGTGAATCCTGGATACCACGATTACGTAATCGTTCAAAGTCCACTAATGTTATTCTGCACGCTTAAGATATGTTTTTTTTCTCTCTCTCTACATGTTATCTCTAGTGTTTTCCCATTGTTTTAGCTTTAGTATAACATCATAATACAATTCATATTTTTTACTTTAATGTCTCTCATGTCTCTCTTTTTACGCTTTCTTTTTTAGATTTTCATCTAAATACACACTCAAAATTTCATTGCTGATTATAAATGGTGATAATAATGTGTATATAATAAATAAATAAATAAATGAACCATTAAATATTATTTAATATTTATAACCGTCTATTGGGCAATGATTTACTTATTTTGCAGATTTGAATTGATAAAACAGAACTCAAATATAACCAACCAGGATCGAAAATAGAGAATTATTTAAAACGTATAACATTACACTTCTTGGCAAATGCAATGTTTAAATAACATTTAAATAAACATTTTACATCACACGTCCAGAATAAAAGTCTGTCCGGAAGTGACGCTACCGGAAACCAAAGTGACGGCAGGCGATGTTTGTTGTCATATCTGTTTTTGTTGTGAAGAGCGAAGGCGAGGGTCATCTTTGCTCGGACGGTGAGACCAATTCAATGGTTTACGTATTTAAATCCTTTTTAATAATCTTTTAATATAACGTTAAATGTTTTCAATAAATAAATCTCAGCTGGACGATAAAAACCGGAACGTTATAAACAAATAACGAACAGTTTCGTCAGCACGAGGCTGATGTGTGATCTGTTAAATCCTAAAAATAGTTAAGTTACATTAAATCAGCAGTTATATTGTCATTAATAATAGATGTATTTGTACGCCATCGTGATCTGTAATGAAAACTTGTGTCTTTGTTTCTTTGCAATAATGCAGTTAAGTCTGTCCTTGACTCATCTGTTAATAAACTGATCATGTGTTTGTGATTTGATCAGAAAATAGAGCCAATAAGATTCTTGTGAGTACAGTGAACCCTGGATAGTGGATGACTTCTGCCACATCAAACTCTACTATAACATCACATGTGTTGTTCAGGAGCTGTGGTGGACATTATAGAGAGGTAGAATGTAAAACACGATGGCTGGGTTTGAAACGTACCAAGAGTATCAGCGAATAGAAGATTATGATGAAGACTCGCCTCCAGGAGAGGAAGATCTACTCATCCATGTGCCAGAGGGCAGAGGAGGTCATTATTGTCCACTTTTACATTATACATTATGCCATAATGTATTCTTCTATGTTTAAACACTGTATCAGTGATCATTGAACTGAATAACAATGTCTTTGTTACACTGCAGACCCGTGGCATCATATCAAGAACCTCGACAATTTCTTCACAAGAATATCCTTTAAACATATGAAAACAATATGCAGTATTATTTACTAAATTTCATAGGCTAAATAAGAAAATTCATGCTTTTTTTTTTAAGCATTAAAAAAATCAGCAGTTGTGCAATAGTCTCAAATTCCCGGAATGGCATCATTGCTCTTTTTCTTGAAAACACACTGTCTCTATTCATCATTAGGCATTAATATTATGTTACGCTGTGGCTACATTAATGGCTGAACAATGCTGTACTTCTTTTATTGGAATGCAACAGTCCTTGACACGCTCACATCTATCATTTCCATCAGAAGAATGGATTCGCCTGTATGGTGTTATCAGAGTTTTTTGAACTTGTGTAAGTCATATTTATTTTTGCCTGAAGCTTTAATTCTTTGGGGCAGGACTGCATACATGCCACTCCAGAACTAATCTCTTTTTGCATTCTTATATTCAGGCAATTCCTGTTTGTAGTCACGTTTACAACCTTCCTCTTCAACTGTGTGGAATATGATGTTCTCTTTGCTAACCGAGTGGTCAACCACACGGGACAGAGCCTCGGTCCACTGGACAGGAACAAGGTCACCCTTCCTGATGCGATTTTACCCAGCGAGCAGTGCACTGAGAGGTCAGTGTGTCCGCTTTACACAGGCATATTCCCTTTAGATTGCAAACTGAATTCAAATGTGTTGGTTACTCTGAATTTTATATTTATTTTAATAACTGCTTACATCCTTGACCAGTTCAGTGTTTGTATCTTTGGCTAAAACTATAAAAAAAAGTGTTGTAAATTGTAAAATAAGGTTGAAGTACTAAAGTATGGATAAAAATACAGCTGAACAGAGATATATAAAATGTAAGTATTAGATAAAAAAATTGATTGTTGTAAAAAAAAAAAAAATCTAATGTTGCATTTGAAACCAACTCAAGTAAAATAATATTAAGCTGCAGTAAAAAAAAAATTACTCCATTAAAAAAATATAATTCTCACTTGTTAAAATGAAAACTGAAAATATAAATCTGAATTAAAAAAAAGTATAAGAAAATATAAAAGTAACACATAACAAAGCTATTAAAAGTGAAAATATACAAAGAAAAGCTCATTCAAAATATTAATAAATGCTATATTGCTATACAAATAATATTAAAGCAACGCTGGACCCTATTTCAGTATATTTTATTAATACAGAAAGTCGTTAAAAGTCTACATTTTTATTTTTATTATCGCTGAAGCAAGCTAATTTCAGTATTTAAACCAGGTTTTGGCTCTTGTGCTATATATATATATATATATATATATATATATATTAGTAATTTATAATTTACCCTATAATTTATTAACCTTATCATTTACAGAGAAAAACAGTAAAAATACATTTCCAGACGTAACGTATATATATGGAATACTTTTCACAGCCTGCATTTGACAGACAGGTATCTGATGTTGCAAATATCAAAAGTAATAAAAAATGTGAACCTTTATTGCAATGCACTCAAGGTTTATATCACTTCAGGATTGGACTGTATCTTAACGCAGTCTAACGTTTTCAAAGTTGCTATTGCCATTTTCTTGGTTTGTCAAGCATTATTTCTATAGTAGTTTGAAAGCAAATGTGCCCCAGAGCATTGGCTGAGAATACTGATATATTGCACTACACTGGGACTCCAATCAACCTGATTTGTGTCCTTCGTCTCAGACAGTGGCTCCAAAATAAGCAAGCAGTAAACAAGCACCTGTTGGAACATCAGCAGAGGGATGTTCTGCTCTCTCCGACGCTGTTATTCTATTTCTGTGGCCGTAGATGACACCCAAACTGTGTATTACGTAGCACTCAGGGGTTTTAAATAGACACTGTGATGTTTTGGTCCATTTGAGATTGAATAGCTGTTTTGCACCTAGATTTTTGATGGACTGACCGTCTGAAGAAACTTAGGTCTTTTACAAGTGTGTTGTTGACGGACACAGAAATGCCACACAAACATATTAATATCATAGCTGACTCACTTCAGTGAGACTCGTTTAGGAACATCTTGTGCTGTCATACAGTAATTAAGACTAAGGAAACATTCTCATTTGGTCTCTCATATTATTTTCGAAATCTTCTCTCATTATGTTTTGCAAAAAGCTTCATTTGGAAGAGAGAATTAAGTTAGTCAAGCCCAAAATGATGTTAGATCACACTAAATCACTTATTTAGCATCTTTCTTGGTTAAGTTTGGCTGAGTTATATATAACTATATTCTTATAATATCATGAATCATGCGATCTTTCTCTCCCATGTAGGATTCAAGGAAACAGCTGGATCATCTTCCTCTTGATAATGGCGGCAATTTTCTGGCTCTATCGCCTCGTAAAGGTGATCTGCAACGTCCTCAGCTACTGGGAGATCCGACAGTTTTATAAAAAAGCACTGAAAATACAGATGGTAAGAGATGATCATAGTTAAAAGTGCATATTTAACATGCTGTGTCTGGTTTTCATAGTTCTTAATCACACATTTTTCTTTTGGTAGATCATTTTAAATGGTCGACAGTGTGACAGTTTAAAAAGTACAAAATATTTCATGTTGTCTGTTAGTTAATAGTCATAAAATGGCTTGTATAAAAATCATACATTTATATAATTAAAATAACATTATATAAAAATTATCTCTTTTATGATAATTATATATACATTTTTAAATAAATAAGTGCAAATTTATATAATGTATCATACTAATTTTAATTAATTATTATTTTCAGCATTTATTTATTAAAAAATTAATAAATATTATATTTTATATATTATATATTATAATCATAAAATTATGAACAAATTTAGTTTAATCCGAAACTGCCCTTTTAATTATACTGACGTTTAACCAGTTAGATTGTGTAGTTTTTTCTTTTGCCGTCCTGAGGTTATTTATTTTCTTTATTTATTTTTTAGTGTCATTATTTTAATGAATAATCAATCACGTTCATTTGTCATGCCCAAATATAAATATAAAATATTTATTATTTCATAAGTAAAGTTTATAAATTAATTAACCTATTATTATAAATATTTTTTTACTTGTTAGATTAAACAAATATTATATATAAAAATAATATAAATAATATTTTTTAAATGTAATAATAAATCAAATGTTGTTTATTTAAAACATTCTGTGTGTGTATTTTCATGGTTTTTTTTAGGATGAGCTGTGCAACTTCTCGTGGCAAGAGGTTCAAGGCCGTTTGATTCACCTGCAGCGTGAGCAGCCCATGTGTGTCCAGAAGCGTGAACTTTCAGAACTAGACATCCACCACCGCATCCTGCGCTTTAAAAACTACACTGTGGCCATGATCAACAAGTCCCTGCTGCCCGTCAGACAGCGTGTGCCCTTCTTCGGCGACATGATCTTCCTCACGCAGGGCCTAAAATACAACTTTGAGCTCATTCTGTTCTGGGGCCCTCTGTCGCTCTTCCAGAACAAGTGGAGCCTGCATCCCAAATACAAACGGGCGGCAAACCGGCAGGAGCTGGCCAAGCAGCTCAGCCGCGTCATCCTGTTGACGGGTCTGGTCAATCTGCTGCTGTGTCCCTTCGTGCTGGTGTGGCAAGTGCTGTACGCCTTCTTTAGCTACGCGGAAGTCATCAAGCGCGAGCCGGGAAGTTTGGGAGCCCGGCGCTGGTCGCTGTACGGCCGTCTCTACCTGCGCCACTTTAACGAGCTGGATCACGAGCTGCAAGGCAGGCTGGGTCGTGGGTACAAACCCGCCGCCAAATACATGAACGCATTTGTTTCTCCTCTACTGGCGGTGCTGGCCAGAAACGTGGCTTTCTTCTCCGGCTCGGTGCTCGCCGTGCTCATCGCTCTGACGGTGTACGATGAAGACGTGCTGACCGTGCAGCACATCCTGACGGCCATCACTGTACTCGGCGTGGTCATCACCATCAGCAGGTATGACTGAGCTCTTACATTTATTCATCACAAGACAAGGACCATCGCAAGACATTTGCTGTAAGAGCCAACATTATACATATTACACTACATAGTGCCAAGTTAGTTAGATTAGTAGAAATACAGAACAGAAGAGTAAAATTACTTTTTTATTTAATAAAAAACCAAACATTTGACTATATTTGCCTAAATAAATAAATAAATACAAAGTTATTTAGCAGACGCATTTATCAAAAGTGACTTACAAATGAGGACAACAGAAGCAATCAATTGTAGTAAAATAACTAAAAACAGATCCAAAACTAAAAGCTAGAACTTTAGAAATACTGCTTATACACATTTTAAAAATAAAGAAATGAAATATAAAAGACAAATGCATACACAAAAATTTCAAAACTTAACATATAAATGAAAAATAAAGTTAAAAACAATAAAAAATATTAAAGAACAAAAAGTATAAACAGTATAAAAATGATTCTAACGTAACATTAAGCCAAACACCGAAAAAAAAAACTACATATGTGTATGTACTACCGAAAACATACACACAAATACATTAGTTATATATTAGTTTGACATTAGTGCTGTTAAACGATTAATCACATCCAAAAAAGGTTTTGTTCGAAAAATATATTTGTATTGTGTATATTTATTATGTATATATTAATACACATACATCCATATATATATTTGAGAAAAATATTATGTTTCTATATTAAATATATTTTATATAAATTATATGAATATAAGTATTTGTATATACAAAATAAATATATACAGTACACACACAAATATTATTTAAATTATTTTGGATGCAGTTAATGATTAATCTGTTGACAGCACTAATGTGTATATATATATTAAAAATGCATTGTGCAACAGCTTATAGCAAACAAATCTCTCTTTTCTAGAGTGCATATGGTCAGAAATAGTTTTTATTCGTTTTTATCAGAATTTTTATTATTTTTGATTTTTTTCACATATACAATCTGTCATTTTAAACAATTTTAAACAAAAACAAAGTGCTGATTCTGAAACATTATTTTTAGTTTTTTACTATTATTTATATACTATTATATTGTTTATAAATATTTATAAATATTTTATATTATTATTATTTTATTATTAAATTTTGCAGACATATAAAATGTATTATCTCTGATCTATAAATTTTTTATTTATGTTTTTATTTATTTGTATTTTTAACAATTTAATACTTATTTTCAGTACTTACTTTAGTACTTATTTCAGTTACCTGACAAGGCAACATTTTTCATTTTTGTTTCAGTTTTTTACCTTTATTTTGTTTTTCTAATATTTGTTTTATTTCATATTTGTTCAAATTAAGTTTAATAACAGTTTTATAGTTCCATTTAAAAACACTGTTCAAAAAATCGATTTAATTCCCTTCTTAACTGTTGCTGTCTGTGTGGAATTCAAATCAGTGACTAATAAGGCTTCAATCTGATAAAGATGCTGCCTACTGTATGTAGACGACAAGGCTGGGCATAAATGTGACAGAAAACAAATTGGTCCAACTACATGAGGTGAAAGACAATTAGTCTCCTCAGCTCTACCCAGCTGGCATCAGGTCAAAGAATAAGTGCTGTTTCATGTGTTCAGTTGACCTTGTTCCTCCCGAACATTATCATTCTGATGTGTACAGTAAAGGGTCGCTCTCAGTACCTGTTAGTCTGACCTGACTTCAGGAATGCGTCTGACTCTCTTACAGGTCGTTTATTCCAGATGAACATATGGTGTGGTGTCCTGAACAGCTGCTTCAGTGTGTCCTGGCCCACATTCACTACATGCCCGACCACTGGAAGGGCAACGCCAACAAGAGCGAGACCCGCGACGAGATGGCCCAGCTTTTCCAGTATAAAGCGGTGAGAACTGCATGGTATAGGCAGATTCTTACTGTTAGACATTATTTGTGATTTCTTAATTCATTCATTAATATACACTACCATTTCAAGATTTGCGGTCGGTAAAATTATTATTATTATTATTTCTTTTTTTTAATGTAATACTTTAATGTTAAATTGCGGAAAAGTTTCAGCATATTTCACAGCATTATACTGGTTTTACCAGTTTTAATAAATACAGCCTTGGTAAGAATTCTTACTTAGTAAAAAAAAAAAAAAATGCATATAGTGTTGTTGTTTTTTTGTCTTAGGAAAAAAATAAACTTACTTTCCTAGCAAAGTGAATATTTTCAAGAATAGTTTTTATTTGTATTGTTTTTCTTACTGTTGTCATTTTTAACTTGCTCACCAGCTGTATGGCATCATTTAGTTATTTTGGAATTATATTTATTATGAAAAGCGCTGTAATAATACATTTAAATGGAAAAGTTTTTCTTCATACTCTAATAATGAATAGAAAAAGGATAAACTTGATACAAGTGTTTTCCATGTACTATTTAAATAATATATTCAGGCTTTAGACCTATCACTATTATTTCATTAAAAAAAAATTGCATAAAGTATGTGGCAATATTATAAAATTTACAAACCTCTTGAATTAGTGCATGCTTACAGACAGAAAAATAAAAATTCACTAAATTAAAATTCAGATAATAACAAGGTTACTCAGTTTACATAAACATTTTTAAAATAATAACAGTTGTTCGGATTTGACTTTTTAGTCAACTTCTAAGACAGAGAGGCACAACACAAAGTCTTTTGTTTACCAAAGTGGAGTTGGGTGTTATTTGAAGCGCTCTGCACCTGTTGTCTAGGAGTTGGTCTGATTTTGCACACCTGTTGTGTAGGCTTTAATCTTCACTGCATCTGTTCTCCAGCACTATTTCACACCTGCTCCGCTGTTTTTATGAGTTCCCCTGGCTGAGCTTCTCTCATTTTTCTGCACCTGTCCTGCAGGTCTTTATATTGGAGGAGCTTCTGAGTCCCATAATCACCCCCTTCATCCTCATCTTCCACCTGCGGAGCAAATCCTCAGAAATCATCGACTTCTTCCGCAACTTCACCGTCGATGTGGCAGGGGTGGGAGACATTTGCTCATTCGCCCAGATGGACATCCGGCGCCATGGAAATCCACAGGTATCAGAGAGGAAATGCATGCACGTTATTAATGCTTCAGCTCGGGGGGATAAGATCATAATAGTGTGTGGTTATGTGAGAGCAGCTTCATGGTTTGTATTTTTCTCTCTCGCTCAGTGGCTGTCCGAAGGTCAGACCGAGGCCTCGGTGTACCAGCAGGCTGAGAACGGGAAGACGGAGCTGTCTCTGATGCATTTCACCATCAAAAACCCACGCTGGGAGCCGCCGCAGGAGAGCTCTGTGTTCATCAGCCATCTGAAGGAGAAGGTGAACCAGGACGCTCAGACAGGACCGTCTCCTCAGCTGCTGCTGTCCGAGGCTCCTCTCTGCTCCTCGCTGCTGTCCGATGAGTCTGCCATGGCTGTAAGTCACGCTTTATCATGTGTTCCACTGACTTGAGTGTATTAGGATCCTCTATTATCTGTCCCAGTCAATGCAGTTCACAATGCATTTAACTGCTGTAAAGTTACACACTAAGGTACCAATGTTACACACACACAAACTTTTTAGGACCATTTTTGCGTTGACATTTTTAAAGATAATTAAGATATTTATTTTTATTTTTATATAAATCATCATGAAGGTAAGAGAAACAAATACTACCCTGATTCAAAAATACTACAGTAATAATTTTTGTGTTAAATTGCAATAATGGGTAATGTTTTTTGTTGTTGTTGTTTTTTGCATTAATAGTGATTAACAATGGTGAGAAAACTGCTTAATTGTTATTTTAAAAAAAGGAAAACATTTTGCTGTTTAAAAAAAAAAAAAAAGTTTTAATTATTTTTTTATTTTTTACATAATTTATTTTTAATCAAAAATATTTGTAAAAAAATATGAAAATATTATTATTATTATTTTTTTTTACTTGTGCAGTGATGAATCGTTTGATATCTCACCAGGCAGACTAAAATATTTATTAAGATATATATATCCTTTTTTTTTTAAGGGCTCTTTGATTAATAGAAATAGAATTAATAGAAAAAAACAGCATTTGAAACAGAATTCTTTTCTAACATTATCACTGTCAATATCTTTTAAAGATAAATAAGAATATTCATTTATTTCTAAATGAAAGAAAGAATTAAAATAGTAATTACTTTAAAAAAAATCTTACTGACCCTAAACTTTTAACCAGTAGTGTAAGTATAAATTAATTATGATTGTTTTAATTATTCTTATTATTAATATATAATATAATTTTTTTGTCGTTTTTATAATATACTGTACATTTAAATTTTGTCCGATAGAAAGAATCAGGTGTGTTTGACTTGTCTTTGTCTTTAAAACTTCATCTGAATCTTTTTTCCCGTAAAAAGAGTGATTGTCAAAGGTGATAGCTGTGGTAGTTCAATGGTTAACCCTCCGGAGATGAGCTTTTATTTATTGAGCAGGACACACCTAGAATCGCTCCACTGCGAAGGGAAAATGAAAGAAAAAAAACATTTCCTGTGGCATTCAGGAAATTAAAAAACCTGTCAGAAGACGAGAAATATTGACATTTGATTTTCTGCCTCTGCATTGTTTCAGCGCTTGCTGCCAGATTGGTTATTTCACAGATCATAATCCTGAGCGCAGAGACTGTGGCCATCTGCCTCAGCACCATGCCAGCTCATTTTTCACTTCTCTTAATGAGATGCATATGTTTGTGCATTGTTTTTGCTCTTCAGCCTGATAATCTGTTAGCCAGTGTGTTGGCTCACTCCGGACTGCCTGGGAGGAACCGTCGCTTCGTCCCGCCGAGCAGCACGGCTTCAGCTGCCGCTAGTGTCCTGGCGTCCCTTTCGTCGTCTCATCAGCCTCACGCCGGCCGGTCTCGCTCACACACACTCCTGCCATCCCGACAGAGTCAGGACGACACCATGTACTGCAGCGACCGCACTGTGGGCGACAGGTAACACTTGAGGAAACTAATAATGTTTAATTATTCTCTGTAAACCCCCCACATGATTCTATTCAGATCCTGAAGTAAACGCTGTTACCTTTTCATTAGAATGTCTGCAAGTGACTCCAGGCTGCTCAGCCAGTCTTATTCGGGCCTGGCGTCAGAGTTCGCATCAGCTGAGATGAGCCTGCATGCTATATACATGCACGAGGTGAGTGGTCCCAACATACTCAAACAGCTTTATCATCCAGGATAGTTTCTCAGTACTTTCTGGCCTCTCCCTCAGGTGCATCAGCAGAAGACCCAGCATGCATCTGGACCGTTTCAGGTTTCTGTGCCAATGAGGGAGTTGAGCACCAACAGAGGTGAGGCTTTCTTATCGTCTCATGCAGGAGATGCACATGAAATGGCTTTTAAAATGCATGAGATTGTGATGGCCATTAGATGAGTGCTCTCCCACATTCCACAGTCACAGTGGAGCCCAGTGCATTTCTTAATGAGATCTTTTTTTCATTTGTATGTACAGGAGGTCAAATCGTGAAAATCTTATTAGCAATTTTTATTTTTATGTGAAATATTCTAACATTTTAAAATAGTTACATTTGTCAGCATCAGTTAATGCATTAGGTATCAAACGAACAATAAACAGCAATAATGAATTTCGATTTTCAAGTAAAAACACACACACATAAGTATATGATTTATTAATATTATTAAATTAAGTTACCTTTTGTTAATTTATAAATGCACTATTGTATATTTATTATGTATATATAAATTCATTCATGCATCTATTTAAGAAAAAAAATGTTTATTAAATATAATTATATATAATATAAATTATATAAACATTAAAATACATGTAAATACTTTTAAAATATATACTGCATGTGTGTGTATTTATATATGCACAATAAATATATAAAAGTATTTATTAATGTATAAATTATTAATTTATCAAAAAATGTTTTATTGCTAAATCCTAAGCAATATTAATATTATAGACTGTTCATTTAAACCGCTTGTTATGTTACGTGTTATCACATGAAAAAATTTCATTAATATTCTGGAATTAATACATTATATAAAAGTATTTATTTTTTTGTTATTGCTAGTTTATAATACAGAAAGCATGAACAAATACTGAAAAAGTCAACCTTATAATAAAGTGCCGCTGTTTTATTACGGATGTTTATTCGACTAATCAGTTACTCTTTAGATTATGGTTGGATGCTTTAAAAGTTATTCAGTTGGACCTTTGCATTTTTTTTTACCAGGACAAGCTGCAAACAGACCCAAATCTCTGGATTAATAACTCCTTTTGAATACCTAATCATGGTATAATTGTAAAGCCACTTCTTTCTTTCAGCTCAAGGTCCTCAGATACAGTCCACACAGACAGTCGCCTTGGTGCCGCCCGCTTCTGGCCGCTTGGGCGGCTGGGCTGAAGAGGAAGAGGAGGAGCATGCGGACGAGGAAGAGATAAACACCAACCCTGTTCAGGATCAGACCAGCAGAGGGAGCAGCTGAAGTGCCTTCAACCTGTACAGTGCGTTTCACATCACTCCATATCATTCCACAGGATTCAGTTAATATCATTACATACTGTTTCAGTGCAAAATGACTTTTTTAACACCATCTCTCTTTCTGGTTTGCAGTTTTTGTTCATTTCTGGGAGTTGTGGCCTTACTTTGGTTTGGCATGTCTCTCGTCGATTCTCTGGACACACCGTCTTCCAGTTCAGAGAAACTGTGACGTAACGGACTGCCACTTCCCCTCCCTCGTCACATCAGTTACATTTACATTTCAGACTGCTGTGTGTTTGTGTTGGAGTGTGTGTTAGTTTTGTTTATGACACAACAGGGTGACACTTGTTTTACAGTATTTATTTCCATTTCATTTCTTTCATGCATCGTTTGTTTTATTTGGGTTCAAGCAAGTTACGTTTCCGCATCTTTGATTCGAAGGGGAGTCGGGCAGTATTACGTTTTGAAGCGCTGCTGAAAACATCCTTTTAGCGTAGTATTGCTAGTTTCATTTTTGCATTATAGCATCAGCGGACATAAAATATCACTGAATGTAAAATCATAACCAGTTGCCTCGTGGAAAAAACAAAATATTTGTCACAAAGTTATAAAACTTTTTTTTTTTGAGAGAGAGAGAGAGAGAGAGAGAAAATGTAATATATAGACTTGTGGATCATTTTTTGCTTAAAGAAACACTTAATTTAAATTAAAAGTAATTCGCATTTGGGAATAAAATAACCTCTTAGCCTGAGATTAAAAAAAGGTTCAATTTAAATGATTTTAGCAATAAAACTAAAAAAAATGTAGGTCTGTCACGAGCCTTTCATCTACAGCAACAAATAACTTAAAACATCTTAGACGACCATATGACTGCATTAAAGCATTTTTCTTAGTTAAACTATTCGAAAGCTGTACGAATGATTAACTCCCGATGTGGAAAAAGCGATAAACTTGTTAAAATGAAAGCGTGTTTTTAAAAGCCAGACATTAATCCCAGTTCATTGAGACATTATCTCGATTACTTGTTAAGCTTGTAAACAGCAGATTAGCACATTATTTAACCACAAAATGAAACACTTTCAGGTTAAAGTCAGTTTGAAGGTGTTAGTGTTGTATTTTGGAGCTCGGTTTAGGATCGCTGCTCTGTACCCAACCGATAACAGTCTCTTCCGGCGTGCTGAATGAAATATTACACATCTGACAGATGATCTTTCAATCCGAATCGCAGAATTCATCAGTTTAAGCAGTTAATGTCATGTGTCTGAGTCCGTGTCAACCCAAATCTGCAGGCATGAGTTAGTTCAGTCAGGTTTCGGACCAGAATCTCCAGAACAAAATAGTTATAAGTTAACTAATGTGCTCTCTCAAAGCACAGGAACATTCGTCTCTGTAATATATCACGAGAGCCTAAGGGCTTCTGATGGTTTGCACATGGTATACGACACTCACGTGAAACACTGAACTTCCTGTGGCCGGAGCGTGTCAGGAGCTTTCAGAGATCATCTACTTGAAATACTGCAGAATTAAGAGATCTGCATCCATATCACACCCACTGAAATACCTCCGCATGTACCTTAAGAGCGTGTATGTACAGTATTTATTTGTGTGGGACGTTCTTGAACGAAGGCGATCAGGATGTAGTTGCAGACGTGCTGTTTGCAGTGTTTTTCCACACAAGACTGAACTGCGTAAGTGAAACACATTGTTTTACAGCTCTGTTATCTTAAACAGTCTGGGGTTGGACTGTGCCAGGTGCTATATATACATATGTATATTTAATTAGTTTCGATATTTATCTCTCTTTGTTGGATTTTGACTTTTTTGTCTGATCAAAATAACACTATCAATAAATAAACCATAGCAAAACTGGGATTTGCTGTCTTGATTTATCTTTGCAAGCTCTGGAGCTATTTTATTATCACTTGTAACTGTAGTATTTATTCATATTTTTAATGATTCTTTATTGCTATATTTTTAATAACAACACTGTCAGGCACGTATGACTAGAGGACAATAAAACAACAACAACACATAAACAGACAAAAGCAGCATTAGATCACATACAGAATCAGCAGACAGACAACATGTTAAGAGATGGTTAAATATAGTGTTTATTATACTGGTTCATTTACATGTCACAACTATCTGTTTTAAAATTGTGATACCTGTACTAGAAATCCCATTGTAGTTTATATAAAACAATACAATAATACATTGTAGCTGAAGTGCAGAAAACATAATGGAAGATGATATTTGCCTTTTAACATTTTGCAATGTACTGCAGTGAAGCTGAAGCACCCCAAAACATACTTGGACACTCAAAAATGTTACTGTATTAGACTAAATTGATCTTTCCAAGGCTACAAGGTGTTTTTAGTTCATCACGTGTACGATGAACATAGATATGAAATACCCTTCGTCTTCTTTTTGCACAGTGCATCTATTGTTTTACCATTTAACACCTAACAACTTCATTTTGAAAGTGTGCTTGTGCTATGTTTCTTTAAAATAAATTCCCCTTGGTTTGATCATTTTTATCTAATGCAACGACATTCAAACATTTTTATAGGAATAGTTCTCCCAAAAATTAAAATTTGCCATCCAAGATATAGATGAGTTTTTCAATGGAATAGATTTGGAGAAATATAGCATTAAATCACTTGCTCACCAATGGATGCTCTGCAGTGAATGGGTGCCGTCAGAATGAGAGTCCTAACAGCTGATAAAAACATCACAATAATCCACATGTAAAAATTGTGATAAATGAATCCAAGACATTTTTAACTTCAAACTGTTGTTTCCGGTTAAAATACCAGTCTATTTTCCATAAAGTTTGTTATTATTGATTATGGATGAGTATTTTAGCCTGAAGCAACAGTATGAAGTTCTAAACCATTTTAATGATGGGTTTGTTTCTTGCAAACACACATTAGCTTTTCACTTCTCAAGATGTGAATTGATAGACTGGAGTGGTTTATTCTCATTCTGACGGCACCCATTCACTGCATTGGTGAGCAAAGTGAAGGAATGCTACATTTTTCCAAATCTCTTCTTATAAAGAAACAAACTCCTGAGGGATGATGAAATTATCAGCACAATTTCATTTTGGGTGAACTATTGCTTTCTAGTGTCCAGACACATTTTGGGCTATGTTTGAACATGTGTATCTGAGCAGTTCATGCAAGGAAAGGAAGACACCTGTAACTTCTAGGTTGACCCCCAAAACATAAACGAATCAAAACGAAGCGTTTGTTTTTCAACTGTATCATCTAAAATAATTGAATATTTTCTAGTGGATGTGGAACTGTGATCTATTTTTAATGCTCATTATAATTAATACGAGCGTGTAACTCGTCAAGAGCTTTTCAGCGACGGATGATTTGATTTTCACATCAACACATCGCATACAGTCTTTGCCACTTAAGATAATGAATTAGCTCCTGGAGGAAACAATCTGATGAATGGATTCACATGTGGGATTGGAAAAGTGAAGCTTTACACATGAAATGCGTCATTCATAAATCTAAATAGTACTCAATAATATCCCATCTCATAACTGCGAAATAAATAGAGTAACATCAGCGTGTTGAAATAAAACGGCATGATTGCTGGTAACTCAGGTTGTACCGAAAGCATCTGGTTCCTTCTGTTTACCTGACAGCTAATAATTAAGACTTGAAGGTAATATATATATTTATATATATATATATGGTTTTCATTAACACATTATGCATATTATTGCACTTATATACACAAAATATGAACAGAGACAAACATTCGGAATGATTACATGTTTTCGAGTACTATCGCAGGGCTGAATTCAGTCAAACCGCGGTTAAAGCTCACACGATTATTGTACAAAAAAAGTGCCAAAATAGATGTAAACCTTGGCCAAACCGACTGTATCTATAACAATTTTTGTGCAATATTAAAATGCTTTCTTTTTCGGATTCTTTTAAGGCGGCTTGATCAAATTAGGCCCACAGTGTTTCGTAGAGGATTCAGAAAAGCACAGAGAAAAACACTCTCTCGGATGAAACACCGTCACAGTATTTATACGTTTGAAATCGTCCGAAAAGAAATGGCATGAAATCCACCAGGATTTTCCACAATGTCAAACAAACAGCGGCTGTGATGTTAATAAAACCTGAGTTTTGTTTAGGAAGTGTTGCCTATTTGTACTTGATGATGATATTCAGCTGTTTTTTTTGTTGTTGTTGTTTTTTTAAACTATTTAACATGTACATTTTCGTGGACTTACACTTGTTTTGGAGTCAGTCCGATATATATTTCACAGTTTTCCGTGGTGTCCTAAACCGTCCCGTCGCCTGCGTCATCAACAAGCGAATTCCTCGAAGTTGCCTACAGCCGGGTGACTAGGTAGCACGTTCGGCGCGAATCCGAGACTGTCCGAGTGACTCCGGAGTGTGTCGCATGTGCTCTGAAAGAGAGGAAACGGGAGATTTGGGGGGATGGGTGCGATACGAGGAAATCAGATGAGGGTTGAGATGAATTCATGTCAGTGACAACCATTAATAACAATGGAAGGGAGTATGGGAGTGAAATAAACAAGGGGATGGGAATATATTGTGGCAGAAAACAGATCATCAATAATGAAGAATGCATGTCAAGTTGGATAAAAAGAAGGGGAAAAAATCATGGGTATGGGTGGAGGGGAGTGGGGAAAGAAGAAGTTTTCTTAGTTTTGTTTCAATAGCTCTGGAAATCTACAAGCGAACTTTGCAATCACAACTCAGCAGGATGCATAGAAATGATTCATTGCATGTAGACCTGTGATGACAGCACAAAGAGATGCATCTAGTGACGTTATTGAACACAGGTCTCATCACAATTAAACTAAGGAAAGCCATTTAGCCTTTCAGGCTCAAATTTGGACCAAACTGCATAAACCTATGGCTTTACCTTCCCCATTGAATTTATAGTAAAGTCATTGTTAAATGTAATACATACATATAAGCTGTTATGTTTGTAATTCATTTGTATAATAGATTTTGTTTTACATATTTGCCCAGGTGCAATGTGTAGCATAGACTTTGCATCATTGTGCACGTAATTTGTGCTTGTTTTAATGAACCAAAGGATGAACTAAAATCAACGGTGAAAATTAAAAGCCCATCACATACAGTATGCTAATAACAGAGTTTCATCTGCACTGAAAATGCAAATGTTTCAAAAAAAGCCTCTGTATTTCGACTGCCGCAAATAATAAGATAAAAAAGATAAAAACAGCAGTTTCACATAGAAACACTGCAACAGTAATTCCTCTTGCAAGTAGGCTTATTTTTCATATTTCATAAGCCGAAGCTTGTCGACAGACTTATGAAAGGTGTCATTGGGTGAAAATAATTGCTCTGTCTGAAATAAACCAATAAAGCTGCAGCTCTGGGACGCTTGGCTCCTCTCCGCTTATCATTTCCTATATCATCCTATAACACTGCTTTGTTTATCACTAAAATATTCAAATTAGTTCTTGGATCACAGTCTGATACAGTGACTACAAATGTATTTCTTGTGGGTACGTTAAATATTCATGCAATGAGCCGTATTCACAGCTAGAGCGATATAAATGGGATCTTTTCCGACGTCCTTTTCCATCACATTTCCACCTTGTTTCATCATTCATCAGAAATCATCAAATTCTTCAAAATAGCACAACAATAGCTTCAACCAAATCTAAATCTTGACCTTTCCGTATGACATACAGTATGAGGTTGCTCATATAATAATGATGTCCTGGTGTTGGCACTATACAGAAGCAGAAGTCAGCGGGAATCATTTCATTATCTAGCAAGAAAACACTTCCTGTCTCCAGACCATATCTTCACCAGGCTGGAAGCGTTTACATCTGTTGATATCATACACACCTGGAAAATTCAGTAACACGAAAATATTTCCACTAAGTAATCTTAACTTAAAAAGTCACTTTTTTTTCTTTCTTTAAGATTGAGAAACATTTTTGCTAATCGTTTTCGCAGACCATATACACTATTGTTCAAAAGTTAGGAGTTCGTAGGATTTTCATGTTTTTAAAAGATGTCTCTCATGCTCACCATGGCTGCTTTTATTTGATTAAAAAACAGTAAACATAAATTCGCCCAAATATTAAGCATACATAATAATACTATTTAAAATAACTGCTTTCTATTTAAAATATTGTAAAATGTCATTTATCTCTGTAATGAAAAGTCCGTTCAGAAATCATTCTAATATGCTGATTTGCTGCTCAAGAAATATTTATTATTATTAATATTTATTATTTATTAATATTTATTATTATTATCATTATTATTTATTAATATTTATTATTATTATTAATATTTATTTATTATTAGTATTTATTATTATTATTAATATTTATTATTACTATTATTATTATTTATTATTATTAATGTTGAAAGCAATTGTGTTGCTTTACTTTTTTTTTTTTTTTTGGTGAACATTTTGTTTTTGCTTTTATATAAATAGAAATGTAAAAAAAAAACAGAATTATATTTGCATTAATTTATATATTTCTTTACTGTCAATTTCAAGCAGGATAATTTTCTACTTTTTATATTTTACTATTTTACATATTTTAATATACATATAATTTCAATGACCCCAGACTTTTGAACGGTACTGTGTATATATATATGATGTAAAACAGCAACAGTTTTGGGAAAAAGAAACAAAACATGTTGGGAGGAAAAGAGAAATTAAAAGAAGACAGAATAAAAACAAAAGAAAGCTATTGGTGTCGTTTTACCTGAACTTCTGCAAAACATCATCTCCATCTTGAAAGCTACAGGGTTTTGAAAAAGGGATCTTAGAATGCGTAACAGTGACATTTGTGCATGTCTAGAACTACTGACATTAAATGTCACGAAGGGAAAAGACTCAAAATGGTGTGAATAATTAATGGCGGCGCTACCTGGGGACATGGTTAGGCGTGACACCAGGGCTGATGGGGTTCTCGGGGAAATCCTGGAATAAACATGATGGAAAGAGATGAAGATGACCAAACCCAGGCCGAGGCCAATTCACTTCCAACTCACTGCTAACTGAATATTCCTCATTTAATACATATACTTAAATAGATTTACTCATTAAATATATTTAAAAATATACCGTATTTTTCAGACTATAAGTCGCACCTGAGTATAAGTCGCATCAGTCCAAAAATACGGCATGATGAGGAAAAAAACATATATAAGTCGCACTGGACTATAAGTCGCATTTATGTAGAACCAAGAAAAAGGAACCAAGAGAAAACATTACCATCTACAGCCGCGAGATGGTGCTCTATGTCTAGTGTAGACTACAGGAGCACTGAGCAGTATAGAGCGCCATCTCGCGGCTGGAGACTGTAATGTTTTCTCTTGATTCATTTCTCTTGGTTCATTTCTCTCGGTTCATGTCAAATTAATTTTGATAAATAAGTCACACCTTACTATAAGTCGCAGGACCAGCCAAACTATGAAAAAAAGTGTGACTTATAGTCCGAAAAATACGGTAATTATATTTATATAAAAATATATCTGAAATATTTGTCATTTATTTGATTTGAAAATGAATTGGCCATCGCCAGATTTATGACAAAATAATAGCGTGCTGAAAAGCAATGGTCCAACTGTTTAAAATCATGTCGTTTCTCCAAAATATGCATTTTGAGTAAATTATTTCAAGTTAAATGTTTAACCAAATTTCTTGAATGGATGATAATAACTTCAAAACACAATATAAATTATGATTCCGAAATCATGAGCGAACTTTATAGTGGTAAACATTTTTGATACCAAGTTTAGACTAATTTCACTATGTCAATGCTAAAGTCTTATCAGTGTATTCTAATGTATGATTAGTGATGTCCTGGTGCATGCTGGGAAGGGATACATGATTTTGTCTGCTATGGTATGATATGGTACAGTAATGGTGAATGACGCTGATGTTGTGGTCCAGTATTTAAGTGTTCAGTCAAATTGCAATTTGCTTATATAAAAAATAAAAGGGAACATTTGGTAATCATTTACTCATTTTCTGCAACAGCTCTTTATCATACAACATCAACACGGCTGTGTCACGTTTCAAAAACAACCTAAAATCACCATAATAAGAGTCCTAGCGAAGTACTTTTCTTTATAAGAGCTCGACCGACAGCCTCTGATGATTATGCGAAAGAACACAGAACATCCCTAATTTTCTGTCTACACTCCACTTCTTCATATAAAATAAATAAAAAGTTACATAAACAAAATCAACCAATGTATAACCATAGACATGATCTGAAGGACAGAGCGAAACCCAACGCTATCTCACGGCCAATTCGTATGTATTTTACGAGGTTGCTTATTCGTACGAATTTGTACGACCTCACTCGTACGATTTTATACAATTTGTCTAAACCCCAGTGACGGTTAGGTTTAGGGGCGGGGTTAGGTGTAGGTCATTCGTACAAATTCATACGAATTGTGCAACTCGTAAAATACGTACGATTTGGCAACAATTGTATGAATTTGTACGAGTTTGGTCGTACGAATTCGTACGAATAAGCCACCTTGTGAAAAATTTACGAATTGCCGTGAGATCGGGTTGGCGAAACCTTGTTAGCTGGGCTGTGAATATTAATTAGGTCACATGAGTCCTCATTTATTTAATGAAGGGCACAGATCAACTAAATCTGATTTGATCTAAATCGGATATAAGGTTTGCCACGAGCGAAGGGTGATGAACGCCCTTAACATTTCCAAATCTTTCCCGTTTTGTCTCGATTTTTGTCCTTATTCAAACATGAGACGATGTCTTTTGTGGAAAGGCCATCTTCATCAGTCGTTTCCCAGAATTTGAGCCAAAGACAAAAGGCAAGTAGATGCATGCAGTGTTCCAGAGAACGATCCAAACGAACAGAAATACTACAAATATCAACAAAACACACAACCTGTTTTTGTGGCAACATAATGTCCGCATGTTTTTTGCACATGCAGAGCATCACAGGAAGCACAGTTAATTACCAGATTGTCACTAGCGCTCCGATGTGGCCGTCTCTTGCGAAGAAAATGCCCCAGCACTTTGTCCTTAAAAACCTGCAACATTTATAAAATATACTGTAAGCTAATTATTTGTAAACATGAGCACATGAAAAGAAATTAGGAAGTAGCCATCAAGAATTCAACAGACCTCATACAAATAATCAAATATCTCCAATATGGTCAAGACACTGGCTCCTATAAACAGACCCATCTGACCTCCAATATCACCTGAGAGAATAGAAAAATATCATAAAGAACCAAGCAGAAGACAACTCAATTGTCCATATTGGTGTAGCATTTGTGAATTTTCTGCACTCTTACCAAGTAATCCAGCCACTTCATATGCTTTCTTTTGTTCAATTTTCTCATAGTTCAGAGCCTCAAAAAAGATATCCAGAACCAATATGTTATCCCTGTAAGATTAAACACAATGCATGGCTGTTCCAGGATAATAATATATTTTTTTGTTTGTTTTTTAATTCAGAAATGGAATCAAATTCAATGTGTAACTATGATAAATGTGAATGTAAACTTACGCAATATACTGTTCAGTTTTGTTGAACTTCTTGGCGAGATATTTGGCCGAAGCCTTGCTGGGTATTTTCACCATGGACAGCTCTTTACCGTATCGAGTCATGTTGCACGGCGTCTCGCAAACACAGTAATCATTGTCCTTCTCCACTAGAAAATCTGTCAATGATTGTTCTTTTTATTATTATTATTATTATTATTATTATTATTATTATTATTATATAAAAAAATTGGAATAAGCATGTTTTAATAAATCATATAAAATCATGGTTTTACACATTGCTTAGTAGTGATAGAAATAAATATTATTATAAAAATACACAAAGGTCCTCTGACCTAAAGCTGGATCAGCACAGTCTTTGTACTGTTCGGGTGTGCAGACGGTTGAGGTGCCTGCGATAGAAAGCAAAAAGAATGACAAAACATTGTTCAAATTGCTTATAAACTGTACAGTGAAGTAAAATAATAAAACCAAACACAATAGTCAATAAATCTCCATGTCTAAATAATTATCAAAGAAAAAAAAACTGTTAAAAACCTGTTTAAACTAAATACAACTAAGATTAAAATACTGAAGGTGAGAGTAAGCAAGCGTGTGGAGAGAAAATATAATCAAATAAAATATATATTTACATATAAATAAAAATTATATATATAAATATATATTTATATATAAATAAAAATTATATATATATATATATATATATATATATATATATATATATATATATATATATATATATATATATAAAACTAATGACCTGTTTAAAATATAAAACATTTACAAAATATAATAAAACCCCACATTCCCCAAAAAAACTGTTAAATGAAAAAAAAAAAAAAAAAGTTAACCAAGTACAATTGAGAATAAAATACTGTAGGTGTGAATAAGCAAATGTGTGAAGATATTTAATAAAATAAAGAGATATATAAAATAAAAGAATAAGACAAAAATATAATACAATTTAATAAAATAAAAAATACAAAATAATTTTTTTTCCAACTGCCAATAACCTTTTAAATAAAATACAAATAAATAAAATACTGTAGGTGTGAGTAAGCCAGCATCTGAAGAGATAAAATAAAATATATATTTAAAACATTAAAAAAAATAACATAAGATAAACTAATAAAATAAAACTAAACATCCCAAGAATATTAACTAAGTACAATTGAGAATAAAATAATATAGGTGTGAATAAGCAAATTTGTGGAGAAATGTAATAAAATAAAGAGATTAAATAAAAATAAAAATCTGTAAGTATGAATAAGCAATAATGGGGACTGTTTTTATGAATAAAAAAAGAGAAAAAAAAACTGTTCTGCACAACCTTCACAATGAAAAATGTATCAAAGAAAATTGTTAATATGGGAACTGAAATAAAATGTCCATGTGGTGTTTTTGTAATATATTCAGAACATACTCTACTGTGTAATAGAGTTGAAATGCTAAAGCAGTAGAGTTAATGTGAAGACCAGTAATGCTCTGTCTCCACACCTGGCATGTGCACCATCCTGCAGTTGCAGTTTTCTAGCAGGTAGCGGGTCTCACAGTCGATGCGACAGCCCGTGATGCTGTAGGTGGTGAAGTATTCAGAGTCCATCGGTTCGGATCTGCAGTCGCCCCACGGCGGAGGAAGATACTGGAGCTAGAACAAAGTTTGATTCATTACAGGCAGGATAAAGCTGTTCAATAACAAATCAAAACAGACTAAGCCAAGCCAAAGAGCGCAGCAATCAAAGAACTAACAGCAGAGGACATCAGCGGAACACAATCAAACCCACACTGCAATCAGCCACTTTTCACAGCCTAGATAAACAAGTGTGCAAGATTTCACAGAAAGAACATGCTGGAAAATCAGTGAAACCTGGAGAAAACCACAGACGCGAACTGACCCTATGCCTGGTCACTGTTGCTTTTTTTCTTTATTATTATATTTTATTATTATATATATTTTAGTATATATTATAGTTAATGTGTGTGCATCATTTACATATATTATTATTATTATTATTATTATTTTACTTTTAAAATAATAAAACAACTTAAAAATATACATAAAAAATATGTTTATTTGAATTAGAAAATTAATCAAATTAAATAAATATTTTTTAAATGTAAAATAAACTTTTAAAACTTAAACATAGATAAATAAGATAATCAAACAATAAATTAATAAATAATTTGACATTAGTGATTACACTCTTAAATTATTATAAACATTGAAATTTTTTTTTTACACATTTCGGGGTCATTTTTTATAAAATGATACAAACGCAGAGCCACTAGAAAAGAACAAAGAAGCTTGACTAATTGTGGTCAGCAACAGTTGCTAAGACAGGATTGGCCAGTAATAATTTTAAGGCGGGGCTTAGCAGTGGCTCAGTAACTGGAAACAACATTGTTGCACATTTCTTAGGTCATTAAAATTATATTATGCTCTTCTTATTAAATGTAAGAGCATTTTAATAAGAATCATATAAAATAAAATTGGATTTCATATCATTTTGCATATCTAATTGCACCAGTCGAGGAGATAATCCTCCCGTTAAATTAAGTATTTTTTTGAAGTCGCCTGCAAAAAGTGTAATGCAATAGAGAGTTTATGATGGATTCTGAGTGCTCTGAAGTTAAAAATGTAGAGGAAGCAGAAAATGTAGGTCAGTAAATTGAAAGCAAGATTAGGAGCATGCAGTTGCCTTTAGCACTTGATTATTTCAACTAATTGATCTATTGCTAAGGGCCGATGAATGAAGACATATTGATTTTGGCCGTGAGAGCTGCTTTTGCCTTTGATCCACTGAAGCCTGTAAACGAGCGCTTTTCCTGACCTCCTGCCAATTAATGTTCCCTAGAAACTGAATTAGATACTCATGAGGAGTCACATGACCTCAGTGCACACAACCATGCATAAAAATAAACACTGCTTGCATGAATATGATCAACTCAATAACAGAAACACTCTGGAGGACTAGGAGCAGCACTAAAAGTGAATATAAATGAATCAGTTTCAGTTATGGAAATAAATACAGAAATTTCATAAAATATTTTAATAAGCATTTAAGATGAATGAATATTCTTTAAAGAAAAAAAAACAGACTTATAAACCTGTTAATTTAAATTTGTATTAAAACGGTTGAAAGACATGAAACCACTTTAGTCATTTTTTTTAACCTAATTGTTATAAACTTTTTTAGTGTAATTTTATAAAACAATAAATTAATAAACAAATTTTAAATGCAACTTGCAATAGAAATAAACCACATTTTAAATGAAAAAATTCACAGAAATATTTAAAAGTTTATTACATTCATTTTAAAATTTAAATAATATACATGAATATTTTCAACTAAAATGTTTAAATAAGTATTTTAATAAGATAAATGATTAAAATAAAATAACTAAAAATAAACAAATGTAATTAAAATGAACTAAAACTGTTTATTTAATTTGTGTTTAAAATATAGTTGAATTAAATGAGATTTAAAGATGTCTATATTTTTCAATTTAAACATTTATTTAAAAATGTAGCAGATAAGTAAATTAAATAATTTTAAATGCACCATGTAATTCACAAAAAATAGAAACAAATTACTTTTTAAAGGCACAAATTAACACATATTTAAAAGTGTTTTGCATTGTTTAAATAAGAAATTTTTTTATCAAAATATTGTTTAAAAAAGTATTTAAATAAGACAACTGTTTAACAAAAAAATAAAATGTTTCAAATTCAACTAAATAATAATAGTAAATATATTTTTAAATGCATAATAAAGCATTTTAAAAAAAATTCAATTATCATTGTCCAGTATATTTCTGCCACTTTACACAGAAGTTTGTATACATTAAAGTTGCATAAATGTATGTTGCTCATAAATGTTAAAAATAATTGGTGCTTAATATTTTTGTGCAAATATGATCAATCTTTCTAAACCCGAAATTGTGAAGGATAGTGTTCTGCGGCAAAAAAAAAAAAAGGGTCCGGTTTTCTCCGGGTTTAAAGAGATGATGGTGTGGATGGAGAGTAAGCAGGGCACAGCTGATGAATGTGATAAATGCCATATGTTTAGCATTAGGTACCAGTTGCTGCTGACAAGACACAAAAGTCTGAAAACCAGGGGCCACACCAAATCCCAGCTGATCTATGAAGGGCGGCTCATCCTGGCTGTGGATCTGAACTTTGATGCCCGCCTCGTACGAGGTTTCATCTGCAGGGAGACATTAAACAAGATTATTTACAGAGCGGGAGATTTGATGCCTACCGCCTGGAGGCATAAATATAATGACTTTATAATGAACTTTATAATTACTTTATCCAGAATGCCAATACATGTTTCGTCACTGCCTCTGGATATAAAAGGTCTCCTCTAGAGCCATTAAAACGACCAAGATTAATAGATTATAAATACATAATCTCCCCTAGCATAGAAGTACATCAATTCTGAACACTGACCGCATGTCATCTACAGATGATTAAATTGCACTTGGACATTCGTTACTCTTTCTGCTTCGTTTTTATTTTCCGTGCATGATTATGTTGAAAAATTGCAGCGTGTCACAGAAAATGAACGCAGCAGTAATGGGGCAGGTGTACTCGGTAAAAAACGACCAAGAAAAAGTCCTAACCTTGTTATCTCCGCATCTAAATGTTCAACCACAAATGAAATCATTTTGGGGCGACCACTTATGGGTGAATTATGCTAATGTGCAATGCTGCATATCAGCTCCTTCAGATATGATGCATCTTGTCTTTCTGAAACACAACTTTTTGGAACATAATTCAACTGAGGAGTTGTGCATGTTATTTCAAATGTGGCAGCATTTCAAACCTAGAATGATGCATGTTGTCATAAGCTGTCATTGAAAACACCAGGTTTGGATATTTGATAACTTTCTGTCGGAAACTTTTGAATTGATACCACCAGTCCATCACTGAAGAAACACTTTAGTAATATGAATGAAATGACGGGTCTTCAACAGTAAATAAATGATGAGAAATATATTGCTCACCTGTGTCACCCCAAACCGGTAAGTACTCATCCTGTTGAATATCCAGCATGATTTCCAGCCCATTTCCTGTTCCACCTTTTAAAGTCGTCAACAAGGGGTTTCCATCCAGACCAGAGTTGAACGTGTAACATTTCCCATATCTTGTGTAAATCTGTGGATGGACAAACCATAAAAATAGTCAATATAAAATCACAATAAATCAGTAGAAGTAGTCTAATATTTGAAATGATATTTTTATAGTAATATATCCAATTATATTTATATATGGTAATACTGTATAGTACTGTTCAGAAGTTTGGGGTTAGACTTTTTTAAGAGAAACTAACACATTTATAACGTATAACATTTCTTTGCGCACAAAAACTATTCTCGTAGCTTCAGAATTTAAATTTTGGTGTGAACTAAACCTTTAAAAAAGATTTCTATTTTAAATGAAACCTGAAAAAAAACATGGTTTCCACAAAAATACTGTTTTCAACATTGATAACCAGCGGTGCGCATGCACGACCAAAATAAAAAATACAGTAGCGACATGGCTGACAGCTATTAATACACAATCCCCATTTTAGATCGACTAACTGTAATACTGTATAAGATTTCCATTTAAACTGAAAGCATACATCTGTTGCTTTCATAGAAAAACGCAAAGCAGTGACAGTCACTGAAGCACTTCACTCTGCAGCGATAAAACCAACACACAACCGCGCATATAGTTACATGCCGGCAAACTGTCAAAACATGGAGAATGAAATGTATAGTAGTTCTGAATGGGGAAAAATGCAAGGCTCAATCGCAGAAAGCCCCGCCTTCTAAATGATTGAGCCAATCGCTAATCGGTAAAGTGAGCGCGTCAATGCAGCTGCCGTAAGAAGCGTCCTGGTTACTATAGAGACAGTCAGCGTTCTGAGACGTGCTCTTACACACTGGCTGATCTAGCCTGAATATTAAGCTTTTTATAACGCTACTTGAGCTAAAGTAACAACACTTATGACACAATTGTTGTCAGACTTCTTTGGTGATTTCAAATATGAAATTTAATCGTAAGCTTTTTTGGAGAATTTGATGTTTCCACATTTAAAGAGACAGGAGTTGCACTTGCATGCCTGAGTTTCTTGAGCAACAAATCAGAATATTAGAATGATTTCTGAAGGATCATGTGACACTGAAGACTGGAGTAATGATGCTGGAAATTCAGCTTTGCATCACAGGAAAAAAATTACATTTTTAAATATTTTCAAACAGAAAAAAGACATTTTAAATTGTACTTGCTATTTTAAAATGTTGCCATTTTTACTGTATTTATGATCATATAAATCCAGGTGCAAGCATAAAAGAGAAAAAATGTAGATGACATGATGATCACAATTCCTCACATATTCAAAGCAAGACAAAAAAAAGAAAAAAAGGTGACATTAGGGTTAATGTGGACACACTTTTACTGTAAGGAACTGACAGCAATTTAAAGAACAGGCTTTATCCTTTTGTAGATAATAGCTGGCTAGAATCTGCTGGTCCTGGCAGTGTTTTGACAGTGATGCAGAGAGAGACAGCAGCAACAGTGATGAGCTCAGTCATGGTTTCCTGACCCCGCTGTGACACTAATGAGCAGGAGATCTTCAGGCTCCGGGGCTTCAACAAGGACTGTCTCCCGCTCACAAGCTCGACCTCGACACTCCACAGCACACAAAACACTACAGCTACATTCTGCCTGCTTCATCCCTGTGGCCTTTCAGCAGGAGGAGGATGAATAAAAGGAGGATAATTAAAGGGAAAACAGGGCAGCTGAAGATAAAGAACATCTGACAATACTGAAAGAACATATGATTCATTTATTCAGTGTTATTACAGGTTCTTCATTGTAGTCAATGGATCTCAACTCCAGTGCTCTGCACATTTTGTATATCTCCCTTATTTATCGCACCTGATTCGGATCATCAGATCATTATGAGAGAGATGCATGAACTGAACTGTGTCAGATAAGAGAAACAAACAAAATGTGCCAGAAACTGCACAGCAACACCCTGACAACCTCCCGAAAAGCACAGAAATGAAAAAGTAAAAATCTCTTTATTTTTTTAACATGTTATTCAGTGCCACTAGTGGTGCACTTGTCCATGTGACCTTTAAAAAAGAACACATAAGACACTTTCACAGCTACAATCGCTGTTGCCACATTCTTATCAAGCATCTGACGAGTGAGACGTGAGGTTAAGATTGATTGTCTCAAAATCTCAATTAACATGAAAGCGCTTGGAGCAGAGACGAACCGTTGTTGTCAGCATGTCGCTGCATCACAGAGGATTTGTGTTTGCCGTGTTGAGTTCACGGTTTACCAAAACACACCAAATGAGCACATTGTTTCCGAACAATAGTTGAAGCCTCTCTCTCTTCCCTGTTTCCCAAGTAATTAACTTCATTCATTCTGAAGGGAAGCGCGCGGCGCACCAGGCGAGAACTCATTTAGACTGATGATTCAGAGTTTTGTGCATATGTAATCTGCAAGTGAGCACGGATTCGTGGAAAGCAGTCATGTTGATTTCACATCAGATTTGAGCTATGCCTAAAATTTCATATGCCTAAACGCTGGAAGGGATTTGGGGATTATGAGAGGTAGATTGGTTTTCCATCTGATAATGGAGAAAAAGGAGATCAAGATATTGAGTAAAGGAGTTTAGCCGAAGGCAGGTTTTAAGCACATCTGTGCAAAGCACCCAGAGCTTTTTAATAATTCATGCGTCTTCTACACAGAAATTTGTCGGAGTGTAGTTTCTGTGCCAATAGATGTTACTGAGATTTTTAGCCTCAGGGTTTCTGCTAACAGTGCTCTAAACCTGCCATACATTTCTACAAAACAAAATATAACATAAAAAAAAGAAAGAAAATTAATTCTGATGACAAATGCAGCCAGCAATTTTGCAGGTAGATGTTTGGAAAAGAACAATTTACTAATGAAAACATGCACCGGTGAATTATGAGCATGAGCAGCTCAATCCTAATAATAATAAATGAACATATCAAAAGAATTACAAAAAAAAAAAAACTTATTATACCCCCCTCCCAAAAAAAACAAACAACAAAAAAAAAAATATATATATATATATAATAAAAAACAAACTAAGTCATATTTCATATTTTACAATGAAATTCAAAAATTTTAAATTACTTTATTCATATTATTTAACTTTATCATATACTGTATTTTCATTGCCACTTTCATGTTATATATTTATGTACATTATATTATTTATACAAAACAGTAGTTTTAATTATACTGTATTTATTTTATTGTATTTATTTTAAAGGTCCCGTTTTTCGTGCTTTTTTGAAGCTTTGATTGTGTTTACAGTGTGCAATATAACGTATTCATGTTTCGCATGCAAAAAAACACAGTATTTTTCACACAATTCACCTATCTGTATACCGCTGTTTTGACTGTCATAAAAACAGGCTGATGACTTCCTTGTTCTATAAAGTCCCTCCTTCATAAGTACGTAGCGAGTTCTGATTGGGCCAGCGGTTCCTGTGTTGTGATTCGACAGCAGCTGAGCGCGCGCTGCCCTCCTGGTAATGCGATTGGGCTAGTTTTGGAGTAGTTTTGAGAAGCAAGTGGGCAGGATTTGTTTTGAAAACCTGGCAATCCTGATCTGAACCATAGACAGTAAAAGAATGCACGTAGTGCATGCTGGAGATGTATTTATAATCACAGGAGCGTTTTTACCGACGAGATGCACAAGAAAATCGCATTCGATTTTTTTGCACAGCCCTAACATCTAGTTAACAAAGCTAAACATCATTGCCCTTTGTTTAATAAGTTACAGAAACTGTTAAACGCACCAACTTAAATAATAAAATACACTTATCGGTTGTGGTCCATAAACAATGCCTTCTTCAGACAAAGAGAGAACTGCTCCATCTTTCAAGAATAATCTTTGTGTGAATCCGGCATTAAACTGACTGAGATTGAGGAAGCTGTCCTCAGCAAAATGTGCTGCACATAATTTTTTACAAGTGGATTATAATTTTCGGGATCCGAGTTAAACATAAATTGTAACCATTAATCTCCAAGTACAGCGTCCCTGGGAAGGCCAAACAAAGATGATTGGACTGAGAGATGGAAATAACAGCATTTCGATGACATGGCAACAAACACAAACGCAGCTCTTCCTTCTCCGTGTGAGCGCAACAAGACCACGCCCCCTTTTTGTGTTTTCATGTGGGCGGAGGTTAGTCAAAAAACTGTTTTAGTGACATCATTACTGCAGGAACTAGAGGGATGTAGTCCAAACGGGTCGTTTTTTGTAGGCGAATTCTATTAAATAAAATATCTCGCTTGGCATTGAACTTTGAGCTTTAGATTTTTACAGATATTATTTATACTCTAACAACAACATTACACACGAACTAAAGTTTAAAACATGGTATCACGAACGGGACCTTTAAATTATGTATTACAGTAACGATAATCTACTGTTATTGAGAAAAATGGGAACTACATTGAACTGAAAAAAAAAAAAAGAATTTCCCTATTTTTTAAAAGCCTATTATGTTTAGGTTTATGCAAAATATAAATATAATTAGATTTTTTTATATATAAATGAATAGTAAATTAATAAATGTAAAATTTCCCCTTTGATTTTGAGGTGAAACCTAAACTAGACGTGATTGTGTAAGATTAAGCCACCCACACACACTCACACACACACACACACACACACACACATAAAACACGTTAATGCAGTGGAAACGATTTTTGCGAACTCAGTTAAAATGGTAATCACTATTATTTCTAACCCACTTTAACCTTGCTCTGCACTATTCCCATAAGACTTAACTAGGCATTCTTAGAAACAAAAGAAAAACCCCTAAGCTAGATTTATTCAGGTAGTCTAATTAATTACAACTGTGAATTGCTTTACTGACTTATGGATGTTAAATCCAAATGTGGCTTCTGAAGTACGAACAGCTGTTGATTACGGTGAAAGCACTGTTTACATACAGGGACGAAGTTCTTGTAAGTGCAGTTTTCACCCCGGAACCTGCAGTCCAGCAGCATGTCTTCTAATTGGTGGCCCAGCCTGTCAATCATCTCTGTGGTGTTGAGCTGGTAGTCAGGAGGCGGGCTGTAGTTGGAGAAGTCCAGAAGACGCAGCATCCTCTCGCGGTGTCGACTGAGTTTGAGCATGGAAACGCTCTGACGGTTGACCGTGTGGTTCAGGTGCATGATGTCCATCCAGTAGCCGCTGTGGTAGAGGTCAGCTTTGGTGAGGCTGGACACGCGGAGGAGGTTCTGGTTGCAGAATGTAACGGCTGGGAAAGTCATGTTGTGAGACCAAACCATGTAGATCTTGGTCACAGCCGGGTAGGAAAGAAGATACAGGATTCGATTCCATGACCATGTGAAGAGGAGCCCCAAGCAGACAAAAATAGCCAGGAGCCAAAACAAGCGTTGGGTTTTAGATTTGTATGGCGAGAACGCATGTTTTAGCCCATGGACTTTTGTTCTAAGAACAAATGCGGTCGTAGCGTCCTCAGCGCCGTGGGTTAAAGTCATTTTGAGTCTTTGCCGGCTGCTGCGTCTCTTGGCATCATCCATCAGAGAGTCTTTGTTTATTTCCTCCTGATTGGATGCAGACAAATCCTCCATAGTGTTGTTAAACTCTGAACACAGAATGCAAAGTTTTAAAACGCATCATGCATTCGGTCTTAACGTAGAAACGTGATCCTGCGATTGATGAACACATTCATCAAATTAGCAATGGAAAAATCCTAATGAATTCATTAAGCTTGAATATTCTGCATCAATGCCAGTCCATGCCAAAGAAAAACTAAAAATACAAACAGGCAAAAAAAGACATGTACGTTACCAAGCTGTTCCAACAAAGCTTATTAAGACAAATGCAGCTAATTTCAATCTGATTCACAGCGCAGTTTCTCCAGGATCCTCAGGTTGATTTGTCTTTGCACTTCAACAGATCAGATTGAGTTTTCTCTCTCATGCTTCAGCTCTTCTCTCTTCTTCGCCTTAATTTTTTTTGGACAGAACAACTATGAGGCTGGCTGCAGATTCTTGTTGCTTTCCCCTTTGTGTGAGAGCGCCCAGCCCCTCCCACTCGGCTCAAATGATCCTGTCGATGGATTTGCAGCAGGCATATAGATCCATTTGTCCCTGCTTCTTGCATTTCTCAACCGGGAGACCCAGAAGCTTACATATTTCTTGTATTAAAGTAGAAAAATGACCAACTAAGAGCGCACGAGATTCCTGGAGGGTATGTCATTTATCACACTTGTTTTTTCTGTCTTCGTTGATGCTTTAGGGGCCTTTTTTTAATTAATATGTCTCATGGGACATATATCGGGTTATTAGTATAATATTTATTCGCTTTATTGGATAGACTCAACACAAATGAACTCAGATGAACTGTTGTTTACTGGTTATGCATGATGCAAAACTGATGCAGTGGACATGCAGCTGATGTTTTATTTCTATAAAATCCTGTGCTGACACCTGTGGGACATCATAAAGTGCTATTATAATGTGTACAGTAGGGGGCCAAAAATGCCAGAGATCACACTAAATATCTGGGACTGGAAATACATAACACTGAAACTGATGTCAATCTTTTCACGCGAATTATGTTTGAAATAAAATTTGCTAAAATATTATTCAAATTAAACTGGAGAAATGCATAGTGGAAGAAATCTGATCTCAGTGATCTCAGACTACAATCTTTTGCATTTGATTATACCAGGCAAGTATTTTCATATATTATCCACCATAAAAGCCCAGTTAAATCTCTGTTTATGCTTGCATTTTATTATTTTTCTTTGCTCCATAACGTCCTCGCCTTCCTGAAAGAGAATGACCATAAATATGACCTATAAAAAATGTATTTCAGGCCTCAGTGACATTATCAGCTTCAGCTGAATGTGACTGAATGCCAACAAAGAAATATTTGTCTGATCGAGAATTGCACCAGGTAAATAGCTGAATGTCTTCCAAAACAACGCAAGGGCATTCTGGAACACATCGTCATCTCTCTCTATCTATTTATCACTGCAAATCACAGTTTCTGAAGATTGCATTCTGCCCTCATTTGCTTGCCAATACGTCTGAGCAGCCCCAGAATAACCAACCCAGTTTATCATGCTCTTATTTGATCAGCCACTGGACTTTTTGATGATCTGCATAAACAGAGTTTCTGCAGCTCCTCTGAATGTAAATTTAGGACTTTAGTAAAGAAAACTTAACTAAAAAAAAAAGATTAAGGAATAAACTGCAACAGTATTTTATATGTAAATTTAGGGAGCACAAAATAAGTTTTAATGGCAAACACAGTTTAAAAACAAAACTTCCAATCGACCTCCATTATACTTTTTAAGTCATTTTACAAAAAAAAAAAAAAAAACATAATAATATACATAAAAAAGTTAATCCTTGCCATTTTACAGTGCAAATCTTGTTTTAAAGATGGTTAGATATTTGAAAAATATATGACTTTTTTAGAAATGCATGCAACATTTAATACCATGACTTTATCAATTTAAGACTTTCTGCTCTGATTTAAGACTTTAAGACCTTAATTTGTGGAAGGGTGAATTAGAACATGTAAAGACTTTTTTTAAGACCTGCAGAAATCTCAATAAAGAACTGCCCACTTAGAAATAGACAAACCATCAGACCAGCTACAGTTTGTTTGGAATCTGTGTGCCATTTAGAGAAAGCCACAATAATAAACTAGTGTGGAAAACAGCATTGCAAGAAAACTGCACAAAACACCCATAAAAGTCATGACCAAAATTTATGTTAAGTAATAAACAAAGATTATTTCATAGGCATAACAAAACAAAATGGCAAATACAGAGTCTTACTTGTAGATATTTGCTTGCTTGCCACAAACATAAGTGTCTTTCTAAAATCCTGATCTCACAATCTCTGCCGTGATTATTTCTTCCTAATTACAAAGTCTGTCTGGCTCATGCACTTTGACAGAAATGAAACTGGTTCTTGAGCTCATTAGAGCTGAAAAGAGATTAAATTAATCTTCTAATCAATAAAATTTGCAGCTGCTTATAGTAGCTGCATATCTCAGTCAAAGACAGAATCATTATTCCATAATATTCCAGCCGTGTTCCATTCCTGTAGTGTTTATTTTCCAGACTTCCAGGAATGAAGAACTATCGGTATTTCTTGCTCAGGTAACATGTTTCACTGCACGTTGGTATAAATATAGATGAGAGCCGGGTCTCTAAGCGGCAGCTCATTTTCTCCCAGTTACACTGGAGCCACAGTCAATATTCCCCGGTCTAGGATCATTAAACCTCATGGATTCATTTGTCTTTGACAGGCAAATCTGCAAGAACCTCAAAAATCATCCAGTTTTCTGGTACCATGTATATACATCGACATAAACCAAGACCGTTATCTTATTCCTGAGAGCTCAATTTCTCAACTTGAGTTTTGCTCATTTAATTTTAATCATCTGAACAGTGCAAAACGAATGCTTTCCGACTGCCAAAATTCATCCCAACTGAAATGAACAGTTCTCAAACTTTCTCACCTGATGCCATTTGCCCAAAAACAGCTTACCCAACCCGATCTCACGGCAATTCGTACTTTTTTCACAAGGTGGCTTATTCGTACGAATTCGTACGACCAAACTCGTACAAATTCATACGATTGTTGCCAAATCGTACGTATTTTACGAGTTGCACAATTCATATGAATTTGTACGAATGACCTACACCTAGCCCCGCCCCTAATCCGAACCGTCACTGGGGTCGTATAAAATCATACTGGTGAGGTCGTACAAATTCGTACGAATAAGCCACCTCGTAAAATATGTACGAATTGGTCGTGAGATAGCGTTGGCTTACCACATTAAAGCTCAGATGAATAAATAAAGTTTCCATGACAGTTTTCACTTAACAGAAGCTTTTTTACATTTATTTTGACAAAAAAAAAAAAAAATCATGGCCAAAACAATATCACCAATATCAATATTCGCCATAATTCTCCATATCTGCCAAATTTGATCATGCTTTCCGCTACCAATAAATAAGAACTCTCAGCTATGATTGAAACATTGATTAATTTCCCATATTTGCCATATTGTTTACCCCCAAAATCAACGCAGAAAAGGTTCTCACATTGCATCTTGGCCTGATCATGCTGTAATTATTCCAGCTGCTGAACTCTGAATTTAATATGCATTTCAAAACAAATCATTAGCTTTTTCGGAAGTGGCACACAATGAATCCAGATCTATATCTAACTGAATATTAACGAAGAGACCTGAAAACAGAGGCTAATAGACAGCCTGGAGCATTTTGCTGAATAAAAATGAAGAGAGATGTAGGAATGTCTCTGGTGTCTGTGGGAAGCGTTTCATAGCAGTTATAGTCCAAAGGCAGAGCAACCGAACATTCAATCAAAAGTGTCGATAACATTGTCTAGACTATTATCTGTGGGGTTTAGGTCCACTGCATCAAGGAAATATATGTGGATGACTTACTTGAGAAAAATGCCAATATTTTTGGCCATGAGTGTACAAGGACGATTCCCTCTACAACAGCTCAGGGTTAAGAGCCTTGTTTAACGGTACAGTGATGATAGTTCATGAATCACTCCAAATGGGGCTTAAAAGCCAGATCTATAACACTAAACTACACCAACAGTCAGATAAAATAATAATGGTAATTGAAAGAGATATGAAGATGGTTGAGCCATCAGACTGGGATCTTCTATTGGAGCTGATCAAGGGCAATTATTGCTGAAATACTGCTGAAGTGGATCAGTAAGTGACAAACGTTTCGATTCTCTTCGGTTTCGATTATTTAACAAATCAATGCTTTAACGCCAAGTGCAAAACTGACACACGTGCAGGATTTACAGCCATTTGGTAATAAACCTCAGCACTCCAAACTTTAGTTATCAGGGAATAAAAGCCACATGACCGGCCTTTACAGAACATCTGTGAATTACAATCTTCATCTGCTTTCAAATTAGCAGCGTACCTTTTCTCAGGGAACATCCTGTTAATGTCCCGAAGGACGTCTGCCGGTTCTGTAATGCAGAAATCCATTAAAGCGGCACTGTGTGAACTTTATATGAGGTTTCATTCAATAAAATACATGTGCTTAAACGCTAATTTAAAAACAGAATTTTAATGAGCTCGAGTGGAGCAATAAGCACTACGGCTGCGTCTCTAGAGCAAATGGCCATTCTTTTGTATGTGTGCAGCTGTGAATATGAATGTTTCAAAAGGGGAAACTAATATAGATTAAGGCCCTTTTGAAGAAAAGTAATTTTTTTTTTTTTGGTGCAAAAATATATGACAGCAAAAATATTTCTTAGAATTCAATACTGAATAAATGAATATTTCCGTGTGCAAAAAATGTGGAATGTTCAAGATTTTTATATTTTCTGTTTTCATTTTAAGTTTAGTTAACTTTTTATTCCTTTTTTTTATGCTTTGGTTATTTTAGTATATACAGAAAAGAAAGATACTAAATTAAAATGAGGAATGTTGCCTTGGCAAACAGATGAAATATTTTATTTCAGTAAAAGTTTATTTTATTTCAATTAACAATGTTTTTTTGTAAAGTTATTGTTAGTTTGATGAGCAACTTAAAGCTGCAACATTTAAAACTAAATGAATAACATTTTATATATATGCACACACGTATATAAAACATGAAAATGTTAAATTTAGTTTTTTTTCGAGAAATAAAATCGGGCCTTTAGAGCTATTTTCTATGATTTCTAGGATTCCTGAAATTAAATCCTTCCTTTTTTTATTAGCCCATGATCCAAGACTTTTATTGAATTCATGATAGCAGTTTTATTGAGTGCATCAACCCAGTGCACATGTGAGAGATCGGAGCGGTTTGATGGGAGCAGCGTTCACATTTCAACAGGTCTGCCGTACGGTGCACATCACTAAATCATGTCAAGGATCTGCGGTGGGGTGGCGATGAAATTTTAAAAGCACACCCAGACGTGTCTGAGCTTTACAAGGAGGCTGTGCTCAGACTAGTGAACGAGTATCAGAATGAACCCGAGCGAGCGGATTCAGACAAGGACGAGCCGTCCTCTTGTGAAGATGCTTCTGTTTAAGCTGGAAATAAGTGATGCTGAAACTGCTCTGCAGGGATCGCAGCTGATTTATCTCTATTTACAATGAGCTGAAGGGAAAAAAAACATTTTGTGGCAACTATCGATTTCCGCAGCTTTGCAGTTTGTGGCCTACAGAGGGATTTATCTGCAACTTTATACAGATAGGAAGAAGCTTTCAGGTTGTTCAGATTAGATTTTTCCCACTTAAAATGTATTCGAGGGCTATCAGAATAATGTGGTTTTGTTGGTTTTAGATGGCCACCTGTCCAACTGGTCGGTTTCGAAGGTTCTTAAGCATTGTACTGCTCAGATGAAAATCACGTAAAAACATTTTGGGAGACCAGATTAAAGACCATATGCCAAATGCTGGAGAAAAAATAATACAAAACACAGCATGAGGAATCAGTTCCTTCACAATCCTCATCTCTATACTCATATTTCAGGAGTGAACCTGAAGTTGTGAAACATCTTGCACATCTTGCACAACTTTGGCAAACTTTTGCATTGCTTTTAAAAGCATTGTTTTTAAAATTATGTTTCAAAGCCATTTCCTATTCAAACAAACATATGCGTTTTTATCTCAAATTAATTAATTATAATTGTATATAATTAACTAAAAACTTGTTAAAACTTGTTAATTATGTATACATACAGTGTTATACAATGTGTTTATACGCACACACACACACACACACACACACACACACAATTTCATATATATATATATATAAAAATTTATTTATTTTTAATTACATTATATTATAAAAAATATAATCCATTTTTACATATTTATTTGTTTTTATTTTTAAGAAATGTTTTTTTTTTTTGCTGCATCACAAATCTTTTTTATTTATTAGTTTATAATTAGATTACATTATTTATGAATGGGTGTGTATTCTGTGAGTGTGTATATTCACATGAAGTATTTTGGTGTAAAAAAAAAAGCCAGTTATTTAGTTACATGTTCAAAGAATATTTAAATTTTTCAGTTACACGAAAAAAAAAAGCTACTTAAATAATCTTGAACAACTTTGCTAAAAAAAAAAAACCCTGTTAAATCAATTTCAATAATCCTCAAATCTCCTTGGTCAACCCGAAAAACCTATTTAGCTTCAAATCCGGAAACAAACCCAGAATTGGGGTGAGCAAACATTCCCTGCAGTTCTCAGACTATCTTAAACACTATCACATATCTCTTTGGTAACAACGCCACCTTGTGGCCACAGTTCGCACACGTAGATAAAGGCTAACCTGAGTGCTCATAAATGATAGATGTTGCTAGTGCAAAAGATACATTATGAAAGCCTACTTTAAAAAAAAGCACACGAATTGGATTAACTTACACCGAAAACACCACAAATCCGAACCGAACAAGTGTTTCCCCCAGGAACGTACTGTTAATAACAGCAATATATAAAATGTTAGTCACAAACAGTAATCAAAGCAGATTCCCAGTTAAAGTTGCTAAAGGGAGACCCAAGGCACTCCGTCCGAATGATTGAGTGAGTCAGAAGCTGGGGGAGAAATGAAATGAGTTGCACCGCTGCTCGGCTGCTTCTGTATTCCCTAAACACAGAGTCTGCCGGGAGACGAGTGAGTCTGTCTGTATCAGTAAATAACAGATGCTGTTTTCTTCAAACCCAGGGCCTTGTTCTGTGACTCGGAGCACAAGCAGGAGAAGAAACAGACCTGTTCTGTCACTCACAGAGCGTGAACAACCTGCCTCAGGTTTAATACCTGCACTGACTCGAGATTTGCTGGACTCTCTTCAAGGATCAGTTCACAAAAATAAGAAAACATTGTCATGTTGCTTTTAAACCAAAAAACACTGAACGAGATATTCTGAAGATTAATATTCTATACACCATTTCCCCCCCATGTAATATATCCTTAAAGCTTGAGAAAGATGCAAAAAAAGCATATCAAATATGAGTCTATGTGCTATATTTAAAATGATAGATTTATGCAAGGAACAAGACAGAAAAATTAGTTCATATTAAATCTTGACAAGCAGCCTAGCTATCCTTGGCATGTTAATGAGAGTTGCCATAAACTCAACATGAAATGGCATTTCCAGCCTTTTGCTTACATAATCTTTCTAAAATAATTTCTTAGTGCAACGAGATATTCAGATAAAAATGTGGAGCAAGACCTGCTTCATTTATTAGGATTTGATTGGACTGGACTGTGAATACATCATTGGTTGATCTGTGATGTTAAACATTTATTTATTTATAACAAAATTGTAGAACTATTTATCTTTTCAATAATGGCTAATTTTATGAGACAAAACAATAATAACTAATAATAACTAACTAAGAAGTAATTAATTAATTCAAGCAGAATATATTTTACATTAAAATAAGATGTGCATTATCCAAAATGTATAAATAAACAAATTCAAATTTTATAAACAATGTAATATAAATATGAAAATAAATATATAAACATTAAAACATATTATATTTAAATAATAAATAAAATAAACATGTACATTTAACAAATTGAACGTAATATAAAAAAATAAAATTATAAATAAATAAAAAGATAAAGAAGATATAATATTATGTCACAAAAAGAAAATTAAATTCTGGAATTACTCAGTTGCAATACTGGCATATTTTCTAAGGCATAAAAATAAGTGTACTATATTTACATAAATAAAATAAGCATGAAGATTTTATTTGTAATAAAGGAAAATAAAGTGAAAGAGAGAGAGAGAGAGAGAGAGAGAAAGAAAGAAAGAAAAAAAGAAAAGTGTGAAACCGCAAACAAACATCTGTTATTTTTTTCTTTATTATTATTATTATTATTGTTATTAATTCTGAAATTATATAATTATTGATGTCGTTTTTATCATCATCATCATCATCATCATCATCATTATTATTATTATTATTATTATTATAATTATTATTAATAATAATAATAATAATAATAATAATTATAATAATTATAATAATAATAATAATAATTATAATAATAATAATTATTATTATTATTATTAATTGGAATTATTTAAAGTTGCAATACTGGCATATTTCATGAGGCATATATACATATATAGAGAGAGATAAAATAAGCATAACTAGTAACATGCATTAAAGAAGTAAACAGATTTATAATATTACAGGAATATTTCAGGTATACATTGTATTCAAAAGCAAAAATCACATTAACAGCAAATGCACTTTGCTTTGTTAAAACAATGTTTTCAGTTTCATGACTAGACTTTCAATAGTGTACACTTTTAACAATAACTTTTAACCCCTACTGACTTTGACTGTAAGTGCATCACTGTAAATATGATATTATTTGAATCAAAATGATTTTGTGTGGTGCACATACGGTATGTGATCAATAAAGCTTGTACTGAAACCCTGCGCTTACTTTAATGTTAATTTTCGTGTTGGCAAGCAGCGAGTTCAGCATAACATTACATAACAAACAACATCATGACAAATATTCACAAGCCCATACAACAATATTTCTGGAGAAAGAGCTATTGATCAAATTAGGCACGTGTCCATTGAATCAGACGGACCACAGCTGAGCCTCGCCGCGTTCATTTGACACAGCGATCTCATCTGAGATGACCATCAGCAGACCATTACATCCACAGCCGGCTAGCGTTACCATCCCAGGCTGCATCAGACGCAAATAAAGCATCATTAGGTGAGAACATTATGGCCACATGTTAGTATTAATCACAAACTAAATTCATTACAGATGCTTTAAAAGAGATCTGAAATGTTTGCTTGTGCATTTGAGCAATAACTCATTAGATTTCCATACCACAAACAGTATTACAACATATTGATAGTTCAGGAAGCAATGATTTTAATCAGCTGTACAAAAGGGCATGTATTATTTGGGGAAATCTCGGTTTACACTGAAGTGGTAATGAAATCCTGGAGTGATGATGGAGTGCTATGTGTGCCATAGATCTGTTACAGCATTATGGGAAACGAAAGCTCTGCACATGGGAAAGAAATATGAGACACAAGGTCACACCGCTGGAAACTGATGGAAAGACTGTGAGCCTCATTTGTTCTTCAGAAGCAAAACAAAACAAGAGAGAAAAAGTGTGTCTGTGCTCTCTTCAGAAAGATCTTCTCAAATGGTCTGGGCTTCGTGACACCAGCCGTCTGATCGATGGATTTATTTATTTCCTGATGCCGTCGAGGTATTTCCTGTGTGTTTTTCACTACCGTATAACAATTTGATGCTATTTTAGATTCACAATGAAAGGAATCCATCATAATGATCCTGTGATTCATAATGCAACTTCTGAAAGATGGCATTAACAAAATAAACACTATCTGACAATTTAACAAATGGGTAATGAACTGTCAGTGGCCAACCCTGAAAAAGTGTTCAGTTTTATAAATAAGGGTGATCGATCAAGAAATATAGGAGAGGTGTTTGACAAATGCATTTTATTTATTTTTTTATTATTATTGATGATTTAGGCATCATTTAACTGGATCAGATGAAGTGATTTCTTTAATTATGTAATTTACAATATTGGCACATTTTGTAAAGCAAATCTGATCAAAGAAGAAAAAAAAACATAATAAATGTATTTTATATGAATACATTAATGAATTAATTACTAATTATAAAATATTACATTTATAGAAATATACAAATAAATCTATAAATAATTAATATGCTTTATCAAAAATATACAATGAATGAACAAATGAATGAATAAAAAAGGTAAACAAAAACATGTATTATCTAATGTATAAGACATTTTGCTTTATCTAATGAATATGTGTTTATTTTTTATGCATTTATATATTTTGGATAACACATTTTTATTTATATTTATTTAATGTGTTTAAAAAAATAAATAAATAAATAAATAAATAAATAAAATAAAAATAAAAATAAAAATTAAAATAAAAATAAAAATAAAAATAAAAATAACAAAATAAAATAAAATAAAATAAAATTCTCACCCCCTCTCGGATGAAACCAAACCCTCAGTAATATGAACCCTGGCTAACATGACACTACCTTCACCTCGAGATCTTATTATTACGTTGCCAATATTGTGTTTAAGGCCACCTTAGGGGTCATTTCTCAAAGATGGAATCTAACACTGCAATAAACTTCAAGTACAGGTACATTATTTCAGTTCAGATGAAACACACTGTGGGTCTTATAAATGTGGCTTCCCTGGTGCATTCTGGGTTTGAAAAATAAGTAAAAATTATTTGTCAACTGTAAGCCATTTTAAAGTATAATTCAGTCCAGCAAAAGACCTTAGCTTGGGAAATTAGATGCTTTTGGATGGCTGTTTGTGTTTAGAGCGATTCAGACTCCCGGCTGGCAGAAACAAGCTCATTAGTGTGGGCAGCTGTTGGGTGTGTGACTAAGATGGAAAGGAAAGGGGCTGAGTACATTCTGCTTCTGTTCGCTCCATCTCTTCCTACAGCACTAAATCAATGCCTCATCCCCAAATCAGCCCAGCCCTATCTCATTCCCGCTCACCTTTCTGCTACTCAACCAGAACCACAAAGGCATCTTTACACCCATCTCAAGCCATAATACTCCATCTAGTACCCATCATCCTCCTTTCATTTCCAGAGCCACTGCTACAACCTATCATCATGAGATCCGTTCAGACATGCCTTCATTTCAAAACAAGCTCATGCCGGACCAAATGCTACACCATTTCCATCTGCTTTTGAAAGAGACTATCGCAATTTATCTTTCATTCCAAAACATGGGAATGAAATCATGTCTAAGCTCTAGGTGTGTGGAGCTTGGCCCTGCAATTGCCGTTTGCTGTTATAGATACATGTGTATTTGTATTTATATTGAAAATATTTAATTGCAATTAATCGCATGATTGTCAGGAGTTAACTTGTGATTAATTGCATCTTAATCGCACATTTTTATCTGTTCTAAATGTACCTTAAATTAATACTTTTCAAGTTTTTAATAATCTTATCAACATGGGCTTGGAAAAATATGGATGCCTTATGTTTATTATTAGAGAAACCAGAGTCAACACAGAGCATGAAGACTAGACATGTTTCAAAGGTCATCGATTGTTCGTGTCTATTAGACACATGAAAAAAAGGACAGAGAAATACCAGGTTCCCATTACTTCTCTTTCTTTGCACTGAGCAATTTACTTACATAAGCCTGTTTACACTATTTACACGACAGGACAGCTCACTTCTTCTGAATATACAATATGTACATTTATTATTTATTATTTGTGCATCTCCATTTCTCAAACTTTGGCTTAGGACACAGGTCAAACAGAAAATGCGTGCTGCATTAATCGCGTGTTAATAAAATTAGTGCCGTTAAAATTCATGTTATTGCTTAACGTTAATTTTGACATCCCTAGTTATTTTATATATATATATATATATATACACACACACATATACACATACACAAACACACACACACACCATTTACAAAACAAAACAAAAAAATAGATATATTTTTTTTTTGCATGGGAAATATTGTTTTATTATATTAATTTAAATAATAATATCTGATTTATATAAATTAATGAATAATAAATGTAATTGTTTTGTTAATTTAGTTTGATTATGTGTGTGTGTGTGAAAATAAACAAAACTAGAAATGTGAAACACTTATTTAGTTTAAATAATATAATTTATCAATCTAAATTACATAAATTAATTAACAACATCTATTTAACCGATTTGTTAATTGAGTTTGATCATATTTGTGTGTGTGTTTATGGTATAACAATAATCAGACACGCATACATACAGTACATACAGGCACTGTACTTACCTAACATTCTACATTTATTTTCTATTTATCATTAATCAATATAACATTTAATGGCTCTGGTATGGTAAAGACTTAGGCCAGAATACCATGGTCCTGAATAATTACCATATTAATAAACAATCATTTTTGATGGTACTTCGAATAATACTATGAATTTCATATACATGTGCAAATAAATAAATAAAATAATGCTACATGTGTTCACATCATCATTGTAGCATGTCCAAAAACACGTTAATAACAGAGTACTATTTGTTTGTGCTGTGAGATGAGTCTTGTGCCTGAAGAGACCTGAGCATCTAATGCTATTATGAAGTAAAGCATGCTATCACATTATTAGGCAGCTAGTGTGATGTGGCTGTAAAACAGCTTATGTGTCAGATGCACTGCACAGTCACACTGTTTTCCTTGCAAAATTACCCTGGAGTGACCAGAACGTAAGCCATAATACTCTTTCCGCTGTTGCCTTGGGTACGCTAAGTTGGCAGGGAGCTAATATTTTGAGCCGCTCTTAACTGACTAGCTCATTTACGCATTATACAAACTAAAGAGTCCTGCTGGGCATGAAAGTTCCCGCTGAAGTAAAAGGTACAGAGGCATTCACAACAAGAACGGCAGTGTCCAATCTTATTTGAAGCTACTGCTGGTCGAGCTAATGCAGCAATGCTAAGTCGTTGAGCTAACTATAGCGCTTATGAGTTTTTGTTATTATTTGTTATTATTTCCTAATATTTTTATTAGCAAGGCCTTCATATCCTGGCATGGACTTCCTTATGCCAAGGTTTGGTAAAACCATGGTATTCTTTGAAGTACATTATTCGTATATAGTTACTGTAATTATGTAAATATGCTTTGAAACTGAATACATTTTTCAAAGTTAAAGATTATAACATAACGTTTTAAAGAAATACTATTTCAGTTTACCAAATTACAGTAGGCTACATTACTTGTGTTTATATTGTATTTTTTAAGCCTTAATAGCTATTTTTCTAACATACTCTTCTAAAGTGACATTATAACAAGACAATCTAATGATTATGATAGCAATGCCTTGTAGACCTCCTTATGCCATTTTTTAGTACCATGTAAATACCGTGGTAAGACCTTGGAAGTACTATATTCATGGTCACTTTAGATTTGTTAATATGAGAGTTTAAGAATATGCTTAGAAATTCAATTCAATGTCATTTTAACTTGAAAATAAAGTGCATGTTTTAATAGAAAATACTATTTTAGGAACCAAGAAAATTATATATATTTTTTATGTTAGCATGGCCTTTATAGTCTAGTACTGACCTCCTTATGTCATAAAAAAACATGGTATTTGCATATCTAGTGTGAAAGCACCCTGAAACTGCTTCATACATTCACACAGAGACACTATTATACTACAGTATTTCATATTTAAATAGGATTTTTGCAGCATAATATTCACAGATATTTATGACAAATTCACTAGCAATTTTGAGTGATTTTTTTTTTCTCAAAGTACCATAGCTGTACAGTGCTATCGCATTACTTTTGTAAAGGTTGCAACATAAATGTGATCATGCTAATACAACAACAATAAAGTTTAAGTATCATTAATTTTGTGAGCGCTGTCATTAAAACATTAAGACAACATCCCCGTACACAACACTGACAACAGGCCACACCATAAACTGATTACTGAAAGACAATCCTGTGGTGGGAAACAGCACACTTCACCACTAGATGAAAGACATTATGTAGACACGTCCACTGCCAACAAAACAATTAGTCTCGAGTCTGGACAGCAGCTTGAGAGACAATTTCATCATGATACATGGCTGACTTCGACGATCAATAGTTGTGCTTGTGTCTCTGTAAACTAATGGACAGCAGCCACTTTACACAAGGCATCACATACAAACACTTCTACAATGATCTGGTGCAGAAACTCTGCAGTAAATGACATTTCGGATTGTTTTACACAAACCTTATCAGCTCATCGACTGCTTTATCGATTGCTTTTCAATTCGTTTTTGAGTTAATTAAATGTATTGTTTGCGCGATGAAAAGTTGCTTCTCTGCTAGTTTTGGTGGACTTGGTTGTTTTAATGCCGCTTTTAAAAATCATAACATGAGCTGGAACAACTCAACAGCATTAGCGGCTAACTGATGGATATATTTCTTGCTAATGATCTCTGCCAGACTATCAGACCACCGTGCCCAAGGCTTGGGAAACATATGCACTCGATGAAGGCATTCATACATATTTAATAAAATCCCTCTAAACTTAGAGCTGACTGTGCAGCTTGAATTACCGATATTCAGCTGAAAACGAAAGTCTTGCGAAAGCAAGGACGTGACAAATCCATCATCTCTACAGACCCAAAAGCAGATGCTTTGGATCTCGACGACCGTGTCGTCCCGAACCCTGGTGTTTACAAAACCAAACCTTCTTCTGACAGTCCAACAGCAGATCAGCGGCTTCTGCTATGATGGATAAGATGAAGTTTGGGATATGCTGCACAGACACTTGATCAGTGCAAAAGGAGAGATTCTTTTTAGAGCAACAGACCCTCCACTTTCATTACTCAAATCAATGGGCCATATCATTGAAATGCAATCCTTTTTCTCCAGGCTTTGACAGCCATTTTCTGGCAGACTAAGACATTTTCTAGCACACGTTCCTTCAACAGAGAAGCAACGTAAAGGTCACATGAACACACTTTCTAATTGCCTAGAAGGTTCACATTTTTGGTGATATTTAAAGAAAGTGGAAGGCGGTATTTTCAAAGGTAGCGTTAAAATCGATCGAAATTGGGTTTGTCTGTCGTTTCAATTAAACAACATTCAGGTTTAACCTCAAAACGTAGAATTCCCACTAGAATAGAATACTCACACTTTAGGGCTTTTATTGATTTGTCTTCTTTATTTGACGATTGGACATGACTAGGGATGCACTGACATTATTTTTTATTCATTATCAATATTTTTGTTATATATGGTATCTGTGTCCAAAATTAGATAGTTATAAATATTCAATATATAAATTGGATTTTTTAATATACCATAATATTGTTGTGACGAGTGGGGTGGCGAAAGCCGTGGGAATGGAGCGAGGCCGGTTGAGTTATTGGAAATGAGCGGCACCTGCGCCACTCACCGGTTTCGAGTCCCACGGAGGAGCTCCGGATGGATAAAAAGGGGAGTTACGACAGTGAAGGACGAGACAGGACCAGGCCTGGGTTTTATTTGGTGGTTTGGTTTTGTTTGTGCGCGGCAGTCGTCCGCGAGGGGCTGCCGATCTGTTTTGTGTTTATTTTGTTAAAGTTTTATTTAAATGTCCGCCGGTTCCCGCCTACTTCTTCCCGTCTTACGAATAGTGTTACAATTGTATTTTATTGTAAATAATTATTTAATAAATATATTAAAATTAATTATTTTAATTATTTCAATGGCCAATTACCTACAGCCAGACCATATTGTGTCTAAACTTATTAATTTATTATTCAAGACAAATAATCTAAAAATATATATATATCTATTTGATCTTGACATATCGTGCATCCTTATAAATGACCAACTGGACAACCAAACAGCTTTAAAAAGCGATCACCCCAGTCAAAAGAGGTTAAAATGCCTAAACCCTGTCCATTCAGTGGACATCTCTCCACCTTTACTCACAGTTGTGAAGTTCTCCGGCCCGCAATCTTTCCCACGATACTTGCAGTCCAGCAGCATTTCATCAATGCTGTGGCTGGTCCTCTGCACAAACTCCAGCATGTTGAAGGTCTTGCTGGGGAAGAACTTGCTATCGTCCACCGGCTGTCCCAGGGCAGCCATGAAGTCATCAAAGTCGCTTTGCTCCACACCGAGCATCCCCGCCATCCAGAAGAGATCGTTGCGGATCATTTTGGAGCGTCTGAAGCTGTTGTAGTTGCAGAGGGTGATGGCTGGGAAGTACATGACGGGACTGTCCATTTCGTCTAGGATGGTGACGTGAGGATAGCTGAGGTAGTCCATCACAGCTCCGGCCACCTGGTAGAGGAAGATAGACAGCGAGGAGAGGAACGCCGCTGCCCAGAGCAAGCGTCTGAAGGTCACCCCTCCGGGCAGGAAGATGTGGCTCAGGCCATGGAGGGTGCAGTTGGCTCCAAAAACAGTGATGTCTGATGGCCGGGGCTGCTCTTCGTCTTCGCCAGAACCCATCGAGATGGACTGAGCGGTGAGCTAGCGATCAAAATCTAACCTCTACGAAGTCTGGATTGTTCGGAAGTGAGGGTGGTGCGGTCTAAACCGGGTTGTAACACCCCCGTCCAGGCGGGGAGGTTCGGAAACATGAGATGACCATTTTGATGCTGACAGCGGTTTCTGTTTTGTGCATACTTGAGGGCAAAGAGGGCCAAGGATTGAGTTTCGTAGGGATGAAACTTAGTCTCTTAATAGATAAAGGATGAGGAGATGCCCATGAGAAACCGTAGAAATTAATCAATAATGAAGTAGTCAAAAATCCAATAGCAGCCATACAGGAATGTCAGGCAATTGGTCTATAGGTAATTACCTAGAGTATTAAACTTCGTCTCGCACCATTTGTGTTACAGACGTGCATGATACTTCAAATCCAGCAGCTCGTGTGCTGTTACTTCTCAGAAGTGATTGCACTTTTTTTACTTGGTGGATGGGAAAACATTGCCACCAAAGCAAGGACCGTTACCAGGATATCATAGAAATATCAGGGTGGGATCCTTTGAATTGAGACAGTAAGTAGCCAGCTAGCTGGCTACCACAGCAATGTGCTGAAAATCACATGACAATGCCCTAAAATAATAATTCAAGTACCCTAAAATAGCAATGGTGAGATGACACTACTGACACACACACACACACACACACACACAATTACAATCTGAGATAACAATCTCAAAATGTACTACTTTCAATAAAAAAATTACAATGAATTTTTAAAATTTGTTATTAAATGCAATAATGCTACATTTATTTGTAAAAAAAAAAAAAAAAAATATATATATATATATATATATATATATATATATATTGTTACACCTTAAAAATACCATGATCCTTCAGAAATCATTCTAATATGCTGATTTGCTGCTCAAGAATTCATCTGAAATATATATTTTTTGTAACATTATAAATACCTGTTGTCACTTTTGACCAATTTAATGCATTCTTAAATGCTGATAAATAATACAAATACTATGCAAATGACTGATAAAATCGCAAAGCATCAACTATCAGCATTAGAGGGGAAGAAATTGGCACAGAATAACATAGAAAAAAAAAAACACTGTCCAAAATGAACAGATGTGGAACAATTACAATCAAATCAACTGCAATAATTTTTTTAATGAAGACTCTTGTTTGTTCCAAAGTTGTCAATCATATGGGTTTGAAACGACACGAGGGTAAATAAACAATAACATAATTTAAATTTTGGGGTGTACTATCCCTTTAAATACTCCCCCAAAATAAAGCAGAAGACAGAATGTTTACTCGCTTAAAGACAAAATTGATTGTTTCAGTTATTTACACCAGTGCAGGCAAAAACCCAACAGTGCTTGATAGATTGTTTACTTTTATTGTTCCCAAATTGCATCTATCCATTTACTTATCTAGCTATTGTCTTCTGTCTATTACAGATCTAATCGATCTTCCCGAATAGCCATACACACTCAAATAGATTCACAGGGAGGTAAAAAAAATAAAAAAGGACTGGGAGGAAAATGAGTAACTCCGGCCACGTGCGTTTAGCAATTAATCTCCAGCGCAGCATTCGGTCACTGCAATTCTGAAATCAGTGGAGCACAGCAGACTCTCATAATGCGGCCTCCAATCTAAAGCCTTAACACGCCGCTTCCTTCACATCAGCATTTTAGTGTGCAAGGGCCCAAACGAGTCTTCACCCCCTTTCAACATCCAGAGAGCTGCATTCACACGTGTTCAGATTACTGATCTCAGCCTGCACACGCTTTCATATCCCTCACCCTGTTTCCCAGACATGCAGGAACTGTCAGTGTTAGTATATGAAGAGTGCCAAATCCACTTAACTCCTATAACAGGGAAGTCTTAAAGCGCCCGAGTACAGAGGAGCCGGGAGAGAAAATCCATCAGGCAGGAGAACCCGACAGACAAGGATCTCAAAATGAGGATGGCTTCAATTTACAGTAATAGATTATGTAATATGTGACGTAAATGAATCAGTAAGACTCTAGATGTTAATTACCATTAAACCTAATGATTTGCTGCAATTTGACTTTTGAAATTATAAGCTTCGGACGTTCAATACTGCCTCCTGCTGGTAATATTCCCTGCATTTATTTTAATTAGAGCACAACTGGTCTTCTACAACAGCATGAACAAAACCCTTTCAAATACTGACTTGAATGTAAAATGTGGCACACAATTAAAAAGGCCTAAAAAAAAAAAAAAGCATTTAGTCACCTGCATGACCTACTCAAAATGTTTGTATGTCATTGCATTAGATAATAAAGTGATATCTGCAAAACAAATAATATTAGAGCTTTTCTCAAAAATATCTATGAAATCAAATGTTGTAAAGCAGATTTAAACCAGAATGTATGTGTATGTGTATGTGTATGTGTGAGTGTATGTGTATGTGTGTGTGGTGTGTGTGTGTGTGTGTGTGTGTGTGTGTGTGTGTGTGTGTGTGTGTGATTTCCATGCCTTTCCAAGATTGTACACATTTTCCCATTTTTTATAAATTCACAAAATACAACAATATTTCATGTTTTTATGACTAAGGGAACTCTATTTAGTTTTTTTAATGCAATGACAAATATACTTTAAGTGCATCATTTTAAGTTTCAACATTTTATGTACAAATGTAATTTATTTTTTAGTGTCACATGATTCTTCAGAATTCATTATATTATGCTGATTTGGTGCTCAATAATTTATTGATATCAATATTGAAAACTGTTGTGCTGCATAATATTTTTTAAACAGTGAAATTTTTTCAGGGTTCTTCAACATAGAAAGTAAAAAAAAAAAAAACATTAATCTGAAATAAAAAAAAAATTTAAAATGAAAAGTGACAGTAAATACATTTATAGTGTAAAGTTTTCCTGCTGAATAAAACTATTGATTTCTTTAAAAAAATTACTAATAATAATACAAACAAAAACTGACTCCATACTTATGGATGGTAGTTAATATACTATTTAATCCACACTTAATTGAACTTGCATTCTGTTAAAATGACACTATTATGATTATCCATCTATCAGGTAATTCTTAGGAAACAAAAGGACACTCTAATGGCCCTGTGCTGGCACTTTCCTGATAGTTTGACACGTGAATTCCTTTCAAGCAGAAAAAATGATTAGCATTTGAAAGGGGAAAGGTGACTTTTCCAGTCCCTGAGGTAAGTATGTGAACAGCCATTCTGTGGGAATGAACCGAGAGCTAATGAATCGGCCTTCAGTGAGAATCCGCCTTATCAAAGACATTCGAGGCCAAAGTGAGATTGCTGTCCTTTAATGAGAATGTAGAAACAGAGGGCCGGATTTGGGACACTCGCGCTCGCTTTGATGTCGACACTGAATACACCAGCCTTTCTAAATGGAAATCAAACATGTTTTGGCTCATTTCAGTCACGAATGAAGTACACGAAAGCCCAAATTCTGTCATTGTTTACTCACCATCAGGTCTATATGCTGTTTTTCTTATAAAAACGTGTGATTTGTGAGGGGAAGATTTTTAGTCAATAAGGACTTAACCCTCAGGATGTGTTCTGGTCATTATGACCTGGAGATGGGTTTTTCCCCACAAAAATGCTAGCTAATGTTGTCACATTGAATAAAACTTGCTGACCTTGTTCACACAGGGTGGAACTACCCCAAAATGTTTATAATTTTTTGTAATTTTTAGGGATTAAATCCCTTTGTTGTTCCCGATCAAATGACCACCCGACAAAAAAATAACATTGTTACATTAATCACCAAATCTTGGATTCAATCTTTTTTTCAACTTGTGTTTTGCAATTAGCACATTTTCTTTCCACTGCTCTGAGCTTATACACCTCAGTTTTGATATAATATTCATTAGCCACAAATAATGCTTTTTCACTTTCTCACAGAGGTGCATAAACTTAGATCAATGAAGCCTATGAACAATCGATAAATAAAAAAAATTGTTAATTGAAAGAAAACAAGTTGACAGAAAGATTGAAGGTTTGGTGACAGTATATGCAATTTTAGGCCAGTCGTTTTCAAAAAAAGGACACCAAATTAGCTGTTTCTTTCCCTAAGCACAGCACAAGAACTACATTTCAGTCTGTTGCTCATATAAAGTATTTTATGGTACTTTTCATCTTTTTTGGTTACAGTATGGAAATAAACAGCATTAAAAATAAAGATTCAAAAACATTTTTTTAATGCAGGAATGCCATAGAAGAACCATGTTTGGTTCCTCAAGGAACCTTTGAGTGAACCATGTTTTTTAATAATCTAAAGAATCTTCTTCTGCTACCAAGAACCTTTTGTGGAATGAAAAGATTCCGTGGATGCAAAAGGTTCTTCCTGAAACCAAAGGTGCCAATAAAGGAGTTTATTCTTAGAGTGTGGAGGTGAATTAACAGTGCGAGGATTTATTTTTGGCCAAACTCTACCTTTAACTCGCTAGGTAAATGCTCATACTCGGTGGTTCTTTGACAGGCTTCGCTGATAGCTACAGGGATGATGATGCAGAACTGAGACAGAGAGTCTCTTGGGCTGGATGTGGAGAGCTTGTTAAAAGGAAACGGAGGCAGGTGTTAATGTATTCGCTCTACTGTACCTTACAGTCTATAGAAGAGTAAACAGCCCACATAGTCATTCAGCACAAGCAGAAGGTTTCAAGGGCCATCGAAACACACCCGAACACCCTCAAGCATTATGAGCGGGGTGGGAAAATCCAGCCCGAAAGCAAATAATGCATCATAAATAACACAACATGGTGAGTAAGAGTCTCTTTGACAGCAAATGGTGGTAATTATGAACTTCAGATTTAAGTAATTCCAGGGTTTTAATAGAACAGCATAAATCTACATTCATAAATTCCTAATCGCTGATGTCCGACGTCAGTCTTTCAAACATGAACTGTCGTCTGAATATGCAAATGTACATTTAAAGCCCAACTAAGCTGAAAAAAAGAACTCAGTTTTTTTGAGTTCTGACTCACAGATCCCAAAGGACGTTTTAGACTAATGATCGTGTCAAGTGGTGAATAATTTCTGACCTTTTAACTCTTTAAAAATGGAGAGAAAAGTCTTTATTTGCATGTCTGTCCGGGGAGAGAACTCATAATGAGTTGCATGTAGCTAAAAAGATATTGCGCAAGCTGCCCTTCTCCGAACAAAAAGGGTTCATAGTGATGCTTTCAAGCTACAAAAATTGCCAAATTGCAGAGTAAAAGAACCATGAAAGTACATATGACTCATGTGCTATATTACCATTAGGTCTCCCAAAGCCACACAATAGCTTTGTGCGAGGAACAGTCGAAAACTGAAGTTGTTATTCACCAATAATCATTCTTACCTGAAAATTTCATCAGATTTGGACTCAGAAAGGGTCCCACAAGCAATGCATTAGATTTGTTATAATTTAAAACGATTAAATAATATAATAAAACATAGTATTTGTCATCATACATGAATATGCTTGTACATTAATTGCTGCTTTCAAGATTAATAACAAGTTTCTTGAGCAGCAAATCAGCATATCAGAATGATTTCTGAAGGATCATGTGACACTGAAGACTGGAGTAATGATGCTGAAAATACAGCTTTGATCACAGGAATAAAAATTGAAATTGAAAAGGGTTAATTGAACAGTGTATTTATTTATTTATCAATTATAATAAATGAAATGCATGCATGCAATTTTTTCTTTGATGAAAATGTAAAAAGACTTTTGTGTGAACTATTCCTTTAAAGCATCACCTATGAAGCGATGACCTCTGCAGTTCCTTTCACACTCCTCAGTGTTTTATTGTTGAATAACAGAGACATTCAGCGTGAGAGTTGCTGATTTATAGCTGCTCTGCCTGAACCCAGCACCAGTTTTTATACGAATCATTTATCAAGGATTTCATGCACATTTACATTTACATTTGATCTCAGCAGACATTTTTTATACCAGAGCAACTTAAAAGAAACATCTCTCATGAGAGGCAATTGCTTGAGTAGCTGGATAGAAATGTAACTCAAGGAGTGGGGTCAGACTTTATGAATCAAGGAGAACACAGTGAAAATGAAACTATTACATAATATCTGGAAGCACATCATTCATATTGGTGAAGTCCAGAAGGTTATCAGATCAGTGGATGTAAGTTCAGTCAAGGCAGACCTCAAATATAATGGTAGCGTTTCCCTAAAGTAAAGCACTTTCACACATAAAATCAGTACGCTGTTACCAGCAGGAAGTTTGTACTAAATTTTATTATATTATATTATATTTTTTTATATTATATTATATTATATTATAATGTATTTATATTTATACACTGTAAAAAACATTTTCAAAATAAATAAAAAAAATAACCACACACAACAGCCTTTATAAATGTACATAAAATATTAAATTTCATTAAATTAAAATATTAAATTCAATATAAAATTAATATTATTTACTGTGATAAAATAAAAATTATTGTAGAAAGTTATTCTATTCTACCTTTTTTCTAAGGGAAAACTACCAATACATTTGCACAAATGCTTGAACTACAGTGAAAATAAAAAATACATTGCCTTTTAAATTTTTTCTTTGAATAAATGCATAAAAGTCTGAAGACAAGATGAGGGAGCTGCAAACATGCTTCTGCTCTGCATGCTTCTACTTCATTTACAAACTCACTTTGTTCTCATGAACATAATATCATGAACAACACTGTTTTTTGTTGTTAATCTTTGAGGAAAGTGTATTTTGTGGACTGTGATTTAAGCGTTACATCTACTGTAAACCGAGAGATGAAATTAAGCTTGTAGGGGGTACAAATGTAGCAAAATAACTTCTTTTTCAGCTGTGATGAGTCATCCACATGAAACTGCTTCTTATCACCAACTCTCAGAAGGCACATAATCAAGCAGCTCCTTTGAGCTTGAGACAAAAGCTTTCTGTGATTCAAAAGAACATTCAGGAATAAAATCTGGTCAAACAGGAAAACGTGTTTGCGAAAAGGGTAAAACGCCACATTTTGTTAGTTCGCCACCAAAAAGGAAAACTGATTGAAAATTAAATTGGAAAGAAAAAACCTACTTGTTTGGTGCTTATTAATTTGATGAATTTAAAGGTTAATAAATATCAATAGAACATCGGTGTAGGTGATCCGTGTTTTAATGAGGGGAGTATTGGGAATGCCAGAGGATATGTAGGACTTTTTAAGGGAAGAAACCCAATGACTTTCCCCAGATATGTTTAACTTTCTTTTCAGTAACTCAACACAGACTGCAATATAACATATTGACATTTCTCATTTCCATCCAAACAGCTCGCAATTTTGAACAGTATTCAGCAATTGGCAACATTTCAAAACAAACCAACCTTTGCTATTTTAGAAGACAAGCCAAGACATTCTGAGTTATGGATGTCAACCGTCCCGTATAAGACATGGTTCTGTATTTTAAGGGAACCAAATTTCATTCAGAATTACATCCATATGGAACACAGTTTGCATTTCAACATCTTACACCCAAACAGCTGAGGACATGTCAGTAGTTATAGCATTGTAATCCGTTTCTAATACAAGTGTCAATGTTAAAACTACACATTCGAATGGAAAACGAGTTCTGACACTACACTTGACAGCGGGAAGAGGATCAGGAAAGATCAAGGAAGAGTAGCTCTAGCCACCGTTTATCTATTGGATTTATGCACTTTTGGATGTACTGTTCATCAGAATATTTTTCTGTAGATGGAAGCAAAGACAGTCCAATTTTAGAGTGTTTTACAAGTGCATGTTTGCCCCGAATTTGCTGCCAAGATGAAATTAAAGGGATAGTTCATCCAAAAATGAAAATTCTACTTACACATTTAAAATCTCTATAACTTCCTTCTTTCTGCTGAACACAAAATAAGATGCACTACTCTTTTCAAAACACTGGAGTTAGTAACAGTTTAGCGTTCAGCAAGGATGCATCCAATTGGAATGATTTCTGAAGGATCTTGAAGAAAAAGTGCTTTTTTGTGGGGGTTTTCTACCTCGCTACACTTACACCTACAATAAACACCTACATACATTTCTTGTTATGCTGTATTATTACCATATATTTGATTCTATCCTTTTTTCTTTTTTTTATTGATTAGGCCTACTTTCTCTGAACCTATGCACCTCAGTATTTCAGTGCAAAAATATTATTTGTGAATAATTTTGCCAGTATTCACTCAAAAACTGAGGTGCATAACCTCAGATCAACGCCTGCAATCATTCAGCTCCAAAAAAGAAAGACAAAACCCGTGCTCTCTAAACAAATCAAAGACTTGGTGATAATTAATAAAGATTTCCAAGAGTTGTTAGAAGGCTGGTAATTTTTGGACCAGGAACATCAAATGAGGTAAAGGATTTAATACCAAGCGAAATCTAAAATGGCATGTGTTTATATAGAGTGTAGGCCTACCTTACATTCCTAAAAAAAGAAATGTCTCTTATTTTGCTCTGCTGAAGTTGGCAGCCGTAGCCAGCATCGGATGTTCACTTTCAAAGACATGCAACGGTTAAGTGAGCACCGGCACTGAGCTGATTGAAATATTGTTGCATTCTGAGCTCTTCGTACACAGTGTTGGCATGAGAGATAAATGGACTTCACAGACCAATGACCATCAGTCCTTCAGCGTTTAGAGGAATCCATCAAGACCTCCTTAGCCACAGCAGGGTTATGGAGAGTATATTTAGTGCCACGGTCTGCTCTGAGAAATATTTCCCCAACACATCAGGTAAAGAGCTCTGCAGATCAAACCTGCCGAAGCGCACATGTGAACTGATGGGCGTTTGTGCTACAGTTCCAGCTTTCCTTTGCTGTCGGTGGTTATTTTTAGCTGGTTGTAACGTTAGTGACTGAAGCAGAGGTAATTACAGCCATTTCAAAGAGCTCAGGTCTGCACCGCAATAATAAAGGTGGATGCTGTGTTTCTCTCTGGTGGCCACCGGTAACGGCCGCTGATCTGAGAACGAGTGACGGGGAGGACGTCTGGAAATGGAAAAATGCGTAGTACAGCGCAGAGAAGCTTTCAAGAATAAAGAGCGGATCATTAAACGAGATGGGGAAGGGGTGAGGCTGTGCATAGATTTTTGCAATAAAAAAAAGTTTTTAAATCACACGTTCAATTCCAAATATCGATCTCCGCTCCAGCTGTCATGTGCTCCAATATCATGTCTGAGATCTCGTCTGGGACTGCTTAGGGCAAATCCAATTCTTGAAATAACTGAACATAATCCCATTTTATACTTTACACTACTAATATGCATCACTTTTTTTCAATATTGTGTGTAATTTTTGAAATGCGTAAGACTATTTATTCGTAAGGAAGCCCTGACACATTTCAAGATGTGTTTTAAAAGCTATTTTTAACAGAACACGCTGAAATACTCACAGTACAAGATGCTAAAGAAAAAAAAATGTCTGCATAGACCAGAATTTAGAAAGCCAAACCAATCAGTTCAAAAACATGATCAAATCAACGAGTTGCATCTCTAAATTCATTAGCAACAGCACTTAAAATATTCAAATATATAATTAAACCAAAAATTACAACAAAAATGTAGTTTACCTAGTCTAATTGTCTTGATTGTTGTTCTGTCTATCAAAACATGACCAGCTCAGCGCAGAAACACTGTCTCAACCAATGGCCTTGGTTAGGGGCGGGGCTTTCTTTTAGTTGGCCAATGGTAAACGAGGATGGATTCTGGGGGGGGGGGGGGGGGGGGTTAATATGCTGATTTGCTGCTCAAGAAACATTGTTTTTATTATTGTTGCTGAAATACACTGTTGTGCATTTAAAATTTTTGTGGAAACAGTGATACCTTTTTTTTAAGATTCTTTGATGAATAAAAACTTGAACTATTAATCGATTGAACTATTCAATATCAATTCAAACCTCATTTTGACGCAACATAACCTCCGAGGGCTCTTCACAGCACTTTCCATGAGCCAAAACTAGCTTTTTGAAGTTCAGTCATCGAGTGCATGAGAAGGGCTGCGTGAGATGTCGCGCTCGCCGAACACAATCTCATCCTCCCAGCAAGAGCTTTCTGATATACATGTTTCCATTAAAATGGAACACTGAAAAACAAAAGCAAGAGAGACGTCTGGAAAGGCATGTGGAAGATACAGTGAGATGTGCAAAATAAAGTGAGAACTGCAAGTCAAACAGACATTGCTCTCGCCTGGCTGTATTGCACTGATGTCAGCCGTTTGACAGATTCATTTCCACAGTTCAACACCAGTCACAACATGTTGCTTCGCTACTTTATAAAAGCTCTGTAAATATGTATTCAGTCACGCACTGGCCCACTGAGTCACTTTGGCTTTGCTTTTCAAGGCTGCCTTCTAGTTTTCGCTCTCTTTTGTTTCAGAATGCTAATTAGATCTCATGAATCAGGGCTTCCCAATTAGCAGGTCACAACTGAGGAGAAAACTACCATTTGTCAGCATTCACATTCATCACAACTGCACAAAAACACAATCTGAAGCTCGTGGAATTGCTCATAAGGCCACAACTCTACAGTCAATTACGTGAGATATAAAACACAATGTGATTCTGGAGCCACAGGAAAATGAAATCTTGAAAACATGACGTCAAAGGCAGCAGGCGGAAAACATAAGTCAATTTCTTGCTGGTATATTTCTGGCCTCTCGAAAAGAATTGTGCACTGGTAAAACATATATCGGAATATAATGAAATACATGTTGCTTGCAAAAATTATTTCATCAAAATACAAGGCTGCTTTTGCATGCCTGTCAATGGGTAAAGAAGAAATAGCAGTTACGACATCTATATAGTAGGGACGGTTGGAAATGCAACACTTAATCAATTACACCTGCATTTAAGCATTTAGCAGCATTTGACAAATTGTTTGACGATTTGCTTTGTTTTGCTTTGGATAAAAGCATCTGCTAAAGGATTAAATGTAAATACATCTTCATGCCCACCATATTAGAAGGGTCTGTAAACACATGCAATAGTGTCTGCTAAAGGCGTGCGTACACGGTGCGATTCTTTGCTGTCGTACGAGTTCGCATACAATTTTTTTCAATCGTGTGGAAATCGCGTATGCTCGCATGGTCGCGGCTCGTATCATTTGCGCTGAATTACGAGCCGAGCAGAGTGGCTTACGAGCACTTCCCCACCTCCCGATCATTTTTAAACATGTCTAAAAAGTTCGTGAGCTATCGGTTTGAATTCGTGAAATGTGTGCGGTTGAACGAGCCGATTTGTTGATTTATCTGAAGTTGACCTATCACGAACTAGGAAAACCACAGAAGAAGAAAGACGAAGACGGCAACGCCCCAGGGAATATGGACTATTTACCAGGAGGATAAACTCGCTGAGCGAGCGCTGTATGATGTTTTTTAGCAACGTGTACCATGCTTTTTAGTTCTCTCTTGCTCTCTCTCACACACGCATATGTAGTTTACAGGACTCTCCATAGACGTAACAGTATTCTATAGGCTACTGCTACATGCTCTCTTATCGCTCTCGTGGTACTTTAATGTCATACAGTAATCCTTCTGTGCGTGCAGCGGAGCTTCAAGTCGAACGCGTTTATTAACTTCGTGCGATTGCTTCTGGAATTCGCGGGTTGTAAAATCATGTCGTATATCATCTCGTCCGTACGATTTTCAGATAAACTCACTCGTGACGTGTGCGTGGACATACGATCTTCCGACCATCCGAATTCACACCGTGTACGCCCGCCTTGAGAGATTATTAATTTGGTGTTTCATCAATTTCTGACACTTCTATAATTTGCAGATCATAATGATATGAGATTATAAAGTAAAAATAGAAGAAATGCACAAATAAGTACACTGAAAAGGTTTTTCAAGCAGTACTAAAATGCATGTTCAAGCGGTCTTAACTGAAAATATCTTGTACTGGCACATCTTAAAATATGTCAGTGCCATTGTCGTGTCTCAAGATGTAAACCAGTAAAGTTCTTAAGGAATTTTTTTTAAGTTATTTAAAAATCCTGAATTAACTAAGGCCTAGTCCTGGCTTAAGATAAGCCCCTTCTGTGTACATGTGAACAAACATGGAAGTTATACAAGAATGAACTGCTCTAGTAGAACAAGGTGTGAACGAACGCAGCACATGATCTTGAGTATTTCAAAACAGCATTATCTAACTGACTTGATAATATCTTTATCGATCTGTTTCTCCCTCTGTTAGGATGCAGCTGACGGGACAGACTCCAGTAAGAATCCTCAGTCCACATCTAACACATCTAGAATGGGAATCATCTTGGAAGAAAACCGTAATGGACGAACCGACCGATCCAAGGCCTTCTATGTCAATTTTTTCAGACTGATTTATTCCCTGCACCTGGACTAAGTGTTTGAAAAGCACTTTTTATTTTATTCAGGAGTTAATGCTCAACCTCGGAAAAGGTGAGTTAACGCCTAAAATTCAGTACTGCCAATATTGTGGAATAAAACCTTTTGTTTTGATGCCATTTGTTGTTATTCTGAGATAAAACTGTTTTATGTTAGTTTGTTGAACTAGTTTTTTCATTTTTTATGGTGAAATGGTTTTCAGATAAAATTTTTATTTGTTGTGTTTTTAAATTAAAATTTGGAATTTTATTAAAATTTAAATATTCCTTTAAATTGTTTGCTTTTTTTCTGCTTGATTTTCTAGTTCAACAAATTGGAAAAATAAAACAACTGATATAGATTTAACTTTGGAAATGACACTGAAAAAAAATTTCATTTTTGGATCAAAAATAGAATTTCAATTAATTTACTTCCTTCAACAAGAAAAATATACTTTGTGCTAAGTTTTATAGAACAGTTAGACATAGAAAATATTGTTTAGGGCAAGTTATTTATTATTCATTGGCTCAAGTTATAAAATATAGATGTGAATCATTACCCTAAATCTTTTTTTTTTTCAGTGTATCGAATATATATCAATAATGATAATTTACATATAAATACTGATAAAATAAGAATATACATAGTATTGATATTAAAATGTCTATATAAAGTAATCTATATATATAGCAATAATACACTTTATATTATTATTATTGCTATAAATATAAAATTTACTAATTTTACAAAAAGAATGATTATACTTTTTTAATTTTAATATGATTAATACATTAAAATGAAATTTATGAATAAGTTAAAGGTATATATTTAAATATTCTTATTTTTTACAATAAATACAAAATTCTAATAACAAATATTAAAATCACTATGATAATTGTTTTATTAATTTAATTAATAATACATTTGCAATTTTTTATTATTATAACTGTACTTAACAAGGATTAAGTGGAAATAATAACAATAACAATAATTTAGCTGTAGTATTAAGTATTTACCTTTTACTATTTACATTACTAAAAGTGTCTGAAATATGTAACATCAACAAAAAAATCAAGAAGCTCAACCTTGCTTATAGCAGGTCAATATCATATTGCTGCAGTATTGCAAATAGTGCTGTACATATTATTACATCTGATATAATTTGGAAGACATTTTGGTATTGTGACAAACCTTCTTCATATATTTTCTGTTGTTGACATTAAAAGCTGTGCATCCAGACAAACCCGTAACGAGATTTTGATGCTAATTCATCTGTCACTTAGCAGAAGCTGGCCAAATGCAGCAGATGCCAACACTGACAGGTTGAGGCACACACACTCATTCCGAAAGCATGAACAAAACTATGCGAGACAAAAGAAAAGAAATGACCAGCCTGTGCAGCTCATGGCCATATTTTCAGATCATTCGGTTTACTCCTGTATGACAAATAATGCTGGAGCAGCACTGTTATGAATGAAGGGACGTATGTGAGAAGCGTGTGCTTTCGGCATATCAGTATTAGTCTCCAGGCTTATAACAGAAAGTCGTCTGATGTAATTTAACAGTCCTCTTGTGAATGGAAACTGTGACATTCAGACCCGCATGTTTGTCTCATCGATTTGTGTCTAGCCTCAAAAGGCATCGCTCATTCCCGCCGCTTCCCCTCGCAGACGCAGGACGCAGAATACCAATGATATGTGATATTTAAATGGTTGTGATATTTGCGCAACTCAAACAGGCGGCTCTCTCTCGCAGGGGTTGCGTTGGTGACAAATACATGCAAATTAGCTGTGCAGAAGATGTGGTAATGTCATCTGGGGAGTTCAAACCACTGCTCTACTCTTCAGTGTTCTGCAAACCTCGGATTTTAATGTGTGATGGAAATGTACTCGGTTCATTTAAAAATCAAACGATTTCGTCAATGCAGTGAAGCAAAAATGTCCAATTGTGCCATCAAAAAAATGCTCAATTCATCCAGTAGCTGCAAGTCTATGCAATATTCCTTCAAAAATATTATCTATACGTTTGTTTAATAATAATAAAAAAATTAAATTATATAAGTAACATACTGTATACAGCCCACAGTATATAACACACACACACACACACACATATAAAGTACAGACCAAAAGTTTGGAAACATTACTATTTTTTATGTTTTTGAAAGAAGTCTCTTCTGCTCATCAAGCCTGCATTTATTTGATCAAAAATACAGAAAAAAACAGTCATATTGTGAAATATTATTACAACTTAAAATAATAGTTTTCTATTTGAATATACTTTAAAATAATAATTTATTCCTGTGATGCAAAGCTGAATTTTCAGCATCATTACTCCAGCCTTCAGTGTCACATGTAACATCCAGTCTATCACATGATCATTTAGAAATCATTTTAATATTCTGATTTATTATGAGTGTTGGAAACAGTTCTGCTGTCTAATATATTTGATGAATAAAAGGTTAAAAAGAACTGCATTTATTAAAAAAAAATGTTTTTTCTAATAATTTATATTCTAATAATATATCACAATATAAATTTTTTTTCTGTATTTTTGATCCAATAAATGCAGGCTTGATGAGCAGAAGAAACTTCTTTCAAAAACATTAAAAATAGTAATGTTTCCAAACTTTTGGTCTGTACTGTATATATTCAAATTCAAATTCAATATATATATATATATATATATATATATATATATATATATATATATATATATATATATATATATATATATATATAAAATTTGTTTAATAATTATCTTCTAACAAAACAAACTAGATTTTAGCGTAATCTTCATGCTGCTTTTGTCCATACAATGAATGTGTGATCGGGGAAAGAGGATTTTTTTCAAATAATAACATTTCAATTTGGTCTGTCCCTCATATAAAGTTTTCGGTTGCACTTTATTTTACAGTACGTGTACTTACATGTACTTACAGTGTACTTACAGTGTATTTATCTAAGAAAGTTCTGGTAATACATACAACTACAGGTGGTAGGGTTAGGTTTAGGGGTAGGTTCAGGGTTAGTACCTAGTTATTACATAGTTATTGTAATTACTATTATAAGTACATAGTATGTACATGAGGAACAGGACTGTAAAATAAAGTGCTACCAAGTTTTCATATAGCTTCTGAAGACCACTTAAAGTCATTAACTACTTTTATGAAACATTTATGATATGTTTTTTGGTGCTTGACAGTCATGTTTAACACTTACTTCCATTGCATGCAAAGAAACAATGTAAATGAAAATCATGTGTTTGGAAGGACGTATGTAAGTAAATGAGGACTATTCCTTTAAGAATCTGTCTAATGTCTTTTTTTTTCTGTAAATCTGCAGAGCAAATAATCTTCCTTGCTAGCAAAATGCTGTTATTTACACATTCATTTACTTTAATGCTGTATGTGAGAAACTCGGCGGCACAGCACTGTCAGACTCTCAAAATACTTTGTAAGGAAGACCGCATGATTCTCACTCGATTAGATTCACACGCTTTCTCATACGTGACCCACCCACTTCATTTCCGTGAAATTAAACAGAGTAGCATTTACTTGAAAGGTTATTGATCACCCAAAATGTCAAGACGTTGAGAAGTTGGTAAACGAATCGTTTGAAAACATCTCACATTACCTTAATAGAAGATGGCATTGAGCTCAGGAGGAATCTAACAGTTATTAACATAATAACACAGCTTGAGATAATGGAGTCGGAAATAAACGTTAAAACGCTCTCCTGTTTTACTGACTGAGAGCATCATACAATGTTTCTGAGTTACTAAGCTAGATAGCAGTACTGTAACAGAGACCGTCTATTACTGTAAATTACTGTCACTTAAGTTATTAGAACACTGCATGTGATGCAATCTGATTTGATATTTGTATTGACTGTTTGTTTAGGTCAGAAATAATTGCATTTTCAAAAGATTTGAATATTGAGCAGATCGTCCTCACCAACAAAAAATAATCATCTTATAGTCATATCATTTGAGAGGACTTAACAAAAGTAACAAAAAACAAAAAAAAAATACAACACAAATGGAAAAAAGAAAAAGAAACAAGTGACAAAAAACAAACAAACAAACAAAATAAACATAAATGCATGAAAAAAGGTAAATAAAAATTTGAAGAACTGAACTGAAACAAAAAAAATGCTTTAAAAAAAACAGAACAAACAAGCAAATAAAAAATAAAAATCAACTGAACCAGAAAAAAAATGGATTTACAACAAAAACTAAACAAAAAAGGTATAAAAACAACACAGCAAATAAAAAAACAAAAACAAAGATAAAATAAAATACTATAAAAACCCATCATAAAAAAACAAAAAACATACATAACATAAAAATGAAATACACAAAAATTCACTAAGCAAGATAGCAGTATTGTAACTAAGACTGCCAATTACTGTAAATTATGATGACTACGATGATTGCCATTCTGGGTAAGAAAAATATTTGCATTTTCAAATTAAAATACAATAAAATTAGCTGATTTTACTTGCCAAAAAAATAATCATCAAAAATAAACAGTCATATATGAGAGGAATTTGTTGAAAACAAAACAAAAATAAACATAAAAAATAAATAAATAAAACACAAAAATAAGTTAATAAAAACACCCCACAAAAAAACACAACAAAACTATTTACAGTATTTAAAATATTTTAAATGCTATTTTTGTTCTATTTAAAGAAAAAAACTATGTAAAATAATAATAATAATAATAATAATAGTAAAATAAATTTTAAAATGCATAAATTAAAATAATGCATTTAAACTAGACAACAGTATCATAACCAAAACTGTCTATTGAGTACTTGAGCTGTTTTTGCTAAAAATGCATCACCTAAATCACCCAGTGCGTCCGACTGACCCTAAATCTGCTGACCTGAGCACTTGACACAAGCTCCAGCACATACATATATATGTGTGACTCTGTTAACGGCTCTCAGTATCTCAGGAAATGTGGTTGAAGGTAGTGAAGTCGCTGCTGAATTTATGGCCTGGAAAATATCTCCCTTTGGACCTGAGTCAGCGACTGGTAAAGCATCGACTCGTGCAGTTTCTTCTCACGCTGGCCGCACTGAATTAAGGCAATCTCAAAAGCACATTGTTGAATTTGTCTCAAAAATGAAATGGATGAGGGATGCTTAACCACAATCTAGCTCCGCTCTGTAATTTATTCTAAATTCGTTTAGTTCCAAGCCATAAATTACACTGATAACGTTTGGAAAGCACTAGAGAGATCAGTCACAGACATGTGAATCCGAGAGATTTTCATCTGCATGAATCCTGCAACGTAATGATATTTTAAAAATGAGAAATGTTGCCGTCAAACTACAGTTCACTGAAACAAATGTTGCCTTGAGAAATAATCTTTTTATAAATATCTTGATTCACCTGTTTGTGTTCTTCTCGCCATTACTACAAAATGTCTCTGAGATGTCTTCATTATAAAAACATAAGAACATTGCACAGAAATAGCAAGTTTCATTAGAGATTCTGCAAGCAGAACAGAAGGGAGCCATGGAAACCTTGCCAATATGAAAGTTAATAATCTGATCTAATGCCCAAAATGATTCCTTTATTTTCAAACTGAACTATTATAAATGACTGTCATTCAAACTCTACATGTGATGCTATCTGATTTGATATTTGTACTCATTGTTAGTCTACTGTACAGCAGAAATAATAATGTTTTCTAAAGAATTCTGAGCAGATTTTATTTACCAACAAATAATAATAAATTATATATATATTAAGTAATAGATAATAATATAAATCAAATATAAAAAGTTAGTATAAAAAAACAAAACAAAAATACATAAAAACTAAATTAAAACCCAACATAAAACTAAAAAAGGAAATACCTGTACATTTAAAAACAAACACAAAACAGAAACTAAAAAATAAAGTAAAAAACTAAAATAACAAAAAGTAAAGAAAACATAAAAAAACAAAAGAAAAATCCCACAATAAATAAAAAAAAATACATTAAAAACACAAAAAACAATAATAAAACAAAATAAAAGTAAATTAAAAAAACAAGTAAATAAATAAAAAACAAAGAAAAGAAACAAAACAAAAATACAAAAGTTTAAAGGCAAAGTAATACACAAAACAAAGAAAAAAACTCAAATAAAAACACCAAAGCAAATATATAAATTAATACAAAATTTTGTATAAACAAAAATATAAATAATAATAATAATAATAATAATAAAACGTGAAAAAAAAAAAAAATCAAATAAATTAGGAAACAAAAGATAATAAATTAAAAAGAAGAAAAACACAAATAAAAAAGCAAAAACAAAATAAAATAAAAGTAAAAAGGCATATAATACACAGAAAAATGAAACTAAAAATGAAATCACAAAACAAACAAACAAACAAATTTAAAGAAAAAGAAATAAAAAAGTTCCTCTTTTGTCTAAGGGAAAAAATTAAAGCTTAAAGTCAAATGAATTTAAACAGTTTGAAAAAAAAAAAAAAAAAATCCTTAGATAACCCCTATCGGCCCTTCTGAATACTAATGTCCTACACACTCAAGCTAGCCAAAACAAGTAACATATTAATCAGTATGTTCTTTCTATAGGCCTCAACAACAGTCGAAGCAATTATACTAGCTAATTTCAGTACCTGGGACAAACGTGGGACTGAAATCATTGCGATGCTTTTTACAGTTCTCATGGCAACATTATTACATAAGCCATTCAGCGCGGCCTCGAACAAGTGACAGATACGCTGCACTTCGCTCACGTCACAAATCCATACGCTCGCCTTACAGCACATGAATACGAATTCACAAATACTTAAGAAACCGCGTCCGGTGTTTTTCACTTTCATATTTGTTGTCCTGTACAACCTGCATTAGGGACATAAATATCTCTTACACTTCGCCTCGAGTGGATAGAAATATCCCCTCGAGAGGCAGCTGCCGTACAAAAGCAGCTTTCTGATAAAAGCCCATTAGTATTGGTTTTAAACTCTGCTAGACCGGCGATGAATGAGGCCCGTCGCTGACTAGCGTAAGCCTGTGCTGTTGCTGAGGCAACCGTGTACCTCAATGTACTTGATTGTTATCTGATGACTGAACCATGGGCTGCTACATGAGAAAGCAGGCTTGGCTTGTTCTCATAGCGAGCGCTTTGGGGGCATAAATGAAGCCTGCGGCTCGTTCTGTATATCCAGTATTCACCGTGACCTTGCGGCATGCAGAACTGTGCTCATTGTTCGGACGTGCGTAATTAGTGCCCTCGGTTTGAAACATTCGGCCTTTTCTTGTCACTTTTCTGTTCGCGTGTCGAAGCACGATAGCGCTCTGAGCAACGAAACTCACGATCAGCATAAGTTTTGACAAAGCGTGCATACAAACTCTAATCCGCCAGCTGACGCCGGCCTCCTTATTTTCCGTTTTATTTGCCTGTATTAATCCAATATGCTTGGTGCGATAAAGGCATCTGAGTGGAAATCCTGTCTTTCTGTGGGATTTGAGGTGTTTTAGGGGTGTTTATATTGTGGCAGTTTAAGCACTTAAATAGCTTCAGGTGTCAGAATGCGTTTCGCTAAACCTGTTTTGAGTGTTTACCGCGACGGCAAGTGTATTGAAGTAAACAATGTCTCCTCGTTTCCATTCTGACAAATAATGCATGACTAAATGCAATCAAATATTCGTTTTGAATGCATTCTCGAGGCCTACCGCACGTATTCAATAACAACATCTGCATGAAATACTCCCCCGTATTCATAAAAGATCACACTGAATGTCTGTAATAATTTACATTAATGATATATCCATAAAGGAATGATAAGAACAGCAAATTCAGTGTAGAAATAGAAATGATATCACTCTGCAGGAGTCTGTTGCATTGGAATTGTCTTTCACGAGAGATCGTTAGAGTATAAACTAATAACTAATTTAACTAGACTGTTCAGTTGTGTGACTGTGGCTCGGCTGCATAATGTAACTTTATTCAGAAACTTTTCCAGCAGTGCAGTGTTGTATAGCTGTAAGTAATAATTTGTTTAAACAGCCTTGCAACTAAATAAATCAATCTTTCTAGCATCACTGGGGAGTCTAAATCATTTTAGTGAACTGGTTCATTCAAACCCTTCATTTTAATAAACAGTCAAAAACATTTACAGATTCATTTAAATAATCACTCAGTTGTGCTCCTGGAAATCCTGTGCATTATTTAGTTCTGTTATTGATAATAATAACGGTTTTATATTATTTAATTTTAAGCCAAATCATACATTTAATATTGATACAAAAATATACATACAATTAATAAATGTATATATACACACATCTTTTTTTTCTTTTTTTCTTTTAAATTTACTATTATATTTAATTTAAATGTATTATTTAAAAACTATTTTGAAAATAATATATATAAAAAAATTTAACTGGTATTTAAAAAATAATTTATATTTAAAAAAAATATTTTAAATAAATTAAATGAAAGATTATTAAAGATTAGATTTTATATTTATATATCTAGGGCCCTATGAAATTTTTTATTATTATTTTATTTTAATGTTTCAAAAATTTATAATAAAAAAGCATGTCTAATTAACTAAAATAATAAAACTGATCAAATGAAACCACAATTTTTCAAAAGTTTTTAAAGTGTGACATATTAGGGCTCCATTTAAATCGTTTTGTTCCATTTTAATAATCAAAAAAATCAGCCAAGTATGGTGACCCATACTCAGAATTTGTGCTCTGCATTTAACCCATCCAAAGTGCACACACACACACACCAGTGAACACACACACACACACACACCGTGAACACACACCCGGAGCAGTGGGCAGTCATTTATGCTGCGGCGCCCGGGGAGCAGTTGGGGGTTCGGTGCCTTGCTCAAGTACACCTCAGTCGTGGTATTGATGGCGCAGAGAGCGCTGTATATTCATTCTCCCCAACTACAATTCCTGCCGGCATGAGACTTGAACTCACAACCTTTGGATCATGAGTCCGGATCCTCACCTGAACAATTATCATGTTGCTAAACAACAGCACAACCCACTGAACACTGTACCTCTATCCCTCACAGCCTCGTTTTCATTCCTGTCAAATTTGAAACATGGCACAATCCTCACTTCGGGTTATTGCGAAGGATTGAGGAGCATGCGGCGTCAATGAGTTTGATGTCTCCGTCTAACACAATAGCAGAGCTACAGCTTCATCAGCATAGTGCCAAGCGCTGGGGAGGCATGTGCTGATAAGCTCTGGCACAGAGACCATTTCAGATGTCAATAACTCCCTTATGTTCATCTACAACTTCACCCAGAAATCAGAGCGTCTCATCACAGCAAACACCATCGATGGCATTGATCCAGTACACAATGTGAGACTCTCTATCTGCCCAAAATCCCTGCCCAAACCACAGCTGACAGCCTTAAATCGTTAAATCTGCCTCTAGAGCTACTCAGTATCCTTAAAACACAAAAGGTCAGTCTCACTGCATTAAACATCGCAACAGTATATGAACTGTGACACTTCAGTTCTTGTCCATTTATTCTATAAATGCATCCAAATGCCGTTAAATTTAACCTTTTTTGACCAAGAGACACAGTAAAGACATTTGTCATGAAAAATTTCCGACAATATTGTGACGTAAAACTACTGTTTTCAACACTGATAACTAAGAAATGTTATCGGAGCAGAAAATCAGCATATTAGAATGATTCCCGAAGGATCATGTGACACTGAAGACTAGAGAAATTATGCTAAAAAAAAAATCAGCTTTGTATCACATAAATAAATTACATTTTAAAATATATTAACATACAAAACAATTATTATAAATTGTAATAATATTTCACAATATTAGTGTTTTAACTGTATTTTTGATCAAATAATTGAAGCCTGGGCAAGCATAAGACTTATTTAGCATTCAAATAATAATATTACAGACTCCATATTTACATATTCTATTATTTATTAGATATTTCTTTTGAACGGAAGTGTAAAACTGAACTTAGTTTTGCAAAAATAAATGAATGTTTAAAAAAACATATTAGTTGCATAGCTTTAAAGAAATGCAAAAATTATTTTATATTTTTTTTTGTATAAAAAAATCTGTGCACAAAACATTAATATATAATTTAATATATTCAATTAATATATAATGAAACTATATTATTAAAAATATTATAATAAATCAAATATAATCAAATAAATATAAAAATAGCGATGCTCATTGTGACTTTCAAACTGTATAGTGCATATCAGATACAATTAAACTAAAACTAGGCAATTAAACGAGCAGAAAAAATCATAACCATGATGATAATATTTGTGCTGTCATTCAAAAAGCCTCTTTGTTTCTGAGCTTGTATGCAGCAATAAATAAATTACAAATGTTCTATAGATGTTCGACAGAAACTAACTAAAATATGTTTTAAAATGTTGCTGTAACTGAACAAGCAACAATATTAGTTTCAAAGTAGTTTCCTAATACCACCTAAACAGTCTTTTCCCAGAGTCTTACATAACCAAGGTACACCTACAACAACAGATCAATGGCAAGGTATGACCAACACTGCTTCTGGATACATCGGACACATTATTCAAGCATCACAGATAGAGATGGCCTATTCTCTTCCCTGATGATCGCTCCCGAGCTCCTTACTTTGCTTTAAAACCCATATGTGTCTTCATAATGTTTTCATGAATGAATATGTAAGAGTTCTAGCTTCAGGGAGAGATCCTCGTCTTCATTACGAAGCTAATCATGCTCGAAACAAAGCTCAACCTTCTGAACCGTTAATGCTTTTTCATTCCACCTCCGTATCCTTATTAGCTCATCTCGGTGAATGTTTCAGAAATTATCCGGAGCACAGCACATGCTTCACTGACAATTTCTGTATTTCTAGATTAGGGCAATGTCTAGGTGACACATTTGATGAGGTAGTCCTTTTTCTCATGCACTCACTGATGTAATACGGACAATTATTTGCACACTCATCTCCATGTTTCTCTATGTTGTCCCCTGACAAAACGTTATTTCATAGCCTTCAGTTTTAGAAGCATAACAAGTCTCCAGAGAACACTATGTAATAGTTTTCTTACAGCAAATGAAATGAAATGAAAAACACATACATATCCCATATACTGCTAGTGCCCTCAGAGCAAAATGAGTCACAGACAACTGCAAAAAAATATATTCCTTACTTTAGCTTCATATATATTTGTAAGTTCACCTCATAATAAAACCAGTTTTCATATTCACTTGGGAATGAAAGGGTTTAGAAGCAATACGGAAACAGAAATTACCCTTTTTACTGTCTAATCGCACATGATTCATGTTTTGTCAAAAGAAAACTGTTCATCTTGTGACTTTTCCTTGACCGGCTGGACATTTTGATCATGCAACTGCAAACCTGAGCTGACTTTGCTTGAGATTTCACACTTATTTTCTGACTTTACACTCAAGTTCATCCAATTCAAGTTTAAACGGATTGCTATGAAACAGGTGACATGGTCTCAAAAGTAAGATTTCAAAATCAAAATCATCCGCTTTAAAAGCAATATTCACGAACCCACATCAAAGCAGGTCTTGTTTTTTATCACCGTCTCTTTCTTATTTCCCATCACAACTCTTGGTCCCGTCGAGCCTCCGCAGGCCTCTCCAGCAGACAATCTTCTAGTTTGACTGAAACTGGATTGCTCTCGTCTAATGTGATTGGGGGCTTCTTCCCTGGCAGTGGTGTGAGTTCAGATGTCTCGGTGTGTTATAATCCAAACGTGCTCTTCAAATCGAGAAGAGATGTCTCTGATTGCAACAAATGACTAATTCCACACTCCAGTGGACACAAATCATCCAGAAAAAAAATATTGAAGATTCAAGTAGGTCAATGCAGAATGCTTTGTTCAAAACCAAATTGACTGGTCAGTGGGATCAAATCGATAAAGATGGGTATTTAAAGGACACTGTCTTTGGCAAGAGATGTCGAAATAGGAATGGAGCCCTTTTCTGGATTTAATCAAATGTGTCATAATAAAAATGAAGGAAACGGACTTAAAACATTTCAAATATACCTAGTAATACACATAAGCTATTTGGTCAACTGAAGAATGAGAAATCAATGAACAAAAAATATTAACAAATAACAAATAAATTAATAATAAAATTAAAAATTAAAAAACAATAATTCTGCCTCCATTTTTTATTAGCTGGAGAGTAAAAAGAAGATTTGCAAAAAATACATGAATATTAAAAATGTAAAAGTTAATATAAAGAATGATTCTGCCCCAACTTCAATGTTTAGCTAAAAAAAAATAAAAAAAATAATGAATAATAAAAAAAAAATCATTTTTCAAAACATACTAATACAGACTAATCTAAAATAATTGTCCTATTAGTTGAATCATAAAATAAATTTGCAAAAATAAACAAATGTTTGAAAGTATTTATGAAACATTTTATTAAACACTGTTTTAAATTAATTAATATACATTTATTTATATTATAAATATATTATATACAACATAAAGAAATTTCCAAATAAATGAATCTTTAAATAAAATGAATATATATTGGGTCTTTATAATTTCATAATTTTGCCCTGGCTTCCATTATTTGGACAGTAAAAAAAAAAAAAAAAAAAAAAAAAGTATGTTCATTAAAGCCTTATTCTGTACATTTGATTCTTAATGTTTAGTTATTTAGTTTTAATAACCTTTCATTTAGGGCTGGACCAGAATATTCAATTTTGCAAATATTCCTGCAGTGGGTTGGCATTCGATTTTAAATTTTGAGATCCAAATATTTGTATTTTTTTCGAACACCTATCATCCCCTGAAAAAACCGTTCTCATTCGCGCTTGAATATGAATCACCCATGAGAGAACATCATGATTCACTTCATCTGAAAGAAAAGACAAAAATGCAGAAGACCTCAGCAGTGTGGGAGCACTTTAAATTGAGTGAGGACAGTCAAAGGCAGTGTGTCAGATATGCACATAAGCTATTTGGATGCACAGATATTAAACAATAAATTTACACATGATAAATACATGCACTTAATTTGCTTGGAAAATACTTGTGAATACAGCAGTCATAAAAAACTTAGTAAAAAAATGTGCTCACGGCCGATCCTCCTTCCCTTTCTTCACTCAATGTGTTTCTGTCACTCTACTGTCCTATCCAAATAAAAATGCATAAAAGCCCCCAAAAATAGCTTTAAAAAACCCTGCAATTTCGAAAAACCTTCATCTATTTCAGCCAGCTTTGCAGTATTTCTTTGGTGCAGCAACATTGTTCAATTTATCACTGAAGAACTTATGGTAAAAGTTTGAAAGATATAAAAACAACCAGTGCAAGATGCAGTGACAGAGCATCGCTGAACCAGTAGGGCAAGTGACAGTTCTGTCAAACGCCTGAAACTCTGTCACACTAGCAGTAGGACATTGTGTTCAGTTAAAAAAAAAAAACTGCTGGTCACCGCAGCACAAAATAATTTCCTTTCCACAAGCATTTCTCCTGTCAGGTAAACAAGTATCACGGACAGTAGCAGCCGAACTATGACACTGAAGGCACATACACAGACAGAGCATCAGAAAATGAATACTAAGTTGCCAACCTTTGTATAACAATGATTTTCAGGGAAAGTATGTTGTTCCCTAGGCAAGAAGAAATGACACTGAGGAAAAGTAAGCACCTCATTTTATTTCAAGTTTGTCTGCTATCAACTGAAATTAAACTGACAATTTAGGGTCAGGTCATAGGACATGGTGACAGTTTGTATCAAAATAGCCAAGAAAACAACAGTATAGTAATAGATTAGAATATCTTATATCTTTTAGCTCACAGCCTTCATTTAATAATCCATAGATCATGTTCTGTTTGGAAAACAAAAATATCCACGACTGTCTTTCTGTTTTGTGAGGGTTGTGCATGAGTCCCTTGTTTGTTCTGAACAGTTAAACTGAGAACTGTTCTTCAGGAAAATCCTTCAGGTGCTGCAGATTCTTTGGTTTTCCAGTATCTTTGCATATTTGAACCCTTTCCAGCAGTGACTGTATGATTTTGAGATCCATCTTTTCACACTGAAACTCAAACACAGCTATTAAAAAAGGTTCAAACGTTCACTGATGCTCCTGAAGGAAACAAGATGCATTGAGATTTGGGGGGTGAAAACTTTTGAACAGGATGAAGATGTCCAAATTTTTCTCATTTTGTTGAAATATTTTTTTTCTCCATTTAGTTCTGCCCTCTGTAACCCACAGAAGATACTTGTATGTTTCCCGGAACACAAATTAAGTACAATTTACCTTTATCTTCAAATTCCAAAAGTAATTGTACTATAATTTAAATAGTATTCATTATTATTAAATATTATATAATTATAATTTGAATTACTAAATATATAATTATAAAAAATGTATTGCTATTATTAATGAAATATTAAACAAATTGTAAAATATTGAAATATTTACTCATAAACAAACATGTATTTAAAATGTTTACTTTATTATTTAGATAAATACAAATGCAAATACAAAATAATCTTAATTTGGATATAATTTCACCTATTCTAAGTCATGTTTTCAATTCGATCACAATAAATTCTTTGAAAAGAAATGCAATGTCAATATATTTAAATATTGTTCATTTTAATATATTTTAATATATTAAAGTAATAGACAGCTGTATATGTATGATGGCTCTGTGCGTGTCCCCAGAATTGCTAGATTTAGAGCGTGGCACATCTTACCCCAATTTTCCCAACCTCTACTTTTTCTACACGTACATATTATTAAGCAAAGTTCTTAATAATTTGCTTTAAAATCCAGTTGTTAATTTCTGTATATCGATATAGAATCATTTGTGAAAGAATCACAATGCATCTGTGAATCAATTCCCCCAACCCTGTCCTCAAATGCCTGCTTGATTATTCACACTGCATCAGAACTGAGAATATCTGCATAAACGAATACAGTGAATGAATCCCCACACACGTTCGCATAAAGCTCAGCATCACTTTTTACAAACCGCTGCAAAAGTGTGAACATATTTTAAGGCAAGCTGACCCGGCATTACCTTTAATGTTGGCGGCATTCCTTTTCCTGCCAATAACACTGGCCTTTGACTTTCATGACTCATTCATAACGCAGCCCTCGCGCACTTCAGGAGAATGATAGCATCAGGAAGATCCGCGAAAAATTGTGCCGTTTCCCAAAAGCATCATAAAAGTTATTGATGTATACTATATTGTGACACCACTTCTGGCGAATCACCCTCAAGTCAAACGATGAACATCATAAGCCGACGATCATGAGACAAGTGGTGTCTTCTTCTGCGCTTTCCTCAGACGTGTCACCACAAAAGATGCCGCTGTTGACTTTTATAGCTAAAATCCACTTCAATCTGTTCAAGTCCCTGGGGCTCGGCAACAGTTAGTGCGAGAAACATAAAAAGTGAAGCGAATCTCATCTCAAAGAGGACTGCATCAGCAGGTCAAGATGAATACTGATCAAAGAGAGTCAGAAAAAAGCAAGTACCTGATTAACAGTTAGCGACAAATGCTTGAATTAGCTTAAAAAAGAAAGTTTGCATCTGACGACAAAACTAAAAGAATCACATAAACGTCTCTTGAGAGTCCTAAGTCTATTTGTTTGGCGAAAAACACAAGCTGATAAAGCATGCTGGTGAAAAGGCCTTGCTTTGTTTACACGCTTTCTTACAGCACATTGTATCAAACCTGCGACAGAAATACAACAGACGTGTGAACATTATTATAATCTAGAGTGAATTCCATCATGTCGGCTAGAATCGAAAGGGCATGAAAGTAAATGACCATAATTACAATCACGAGCAGTTAAGTTGCTCTCGCTGCTTTTACTGACATTAAACGGAACACAGCGTTATAAAGACGGAAGATGTTGAAAGGCAGTGTTCAAAAGACATCTATTATGTGATTTTTACGTTTATCCTCTCACCCTTTGCATTTTCCTGACGTAGCATGAACCGGGCAATTAGATAATGCATTTTCCTGTAGTGTGAAGAGCTTTTTCTTTCATTGTGCATTGAAATAATGGAAAGATTCTGTGGTACAGAGTGCACATTAAACATACCCAGATATAATTTACAACAATCAAACACTACGTCCAGTTTTATTGCGTTATGTGCATTATGGATCAAATCTGAGCACTCTCAATTTGAAAACACTTACCAATTTTGCGATTAGAATGAGCAGAGAGGAAATCTAGCTCTTTATCTTTAAGGGTGACCGTGACTTTGCCTGAATCAACATCTTTTGTTGGTGCAGGTACAACATTCATGTCAAACAAACGTAACCCTATTTCAAACAATTAAAGGTGCAGTGCATAAAATGTGTCTTGAGGCGTCACCTGCAAAATAAAGTCCCATAATCGCTCTCTGCCTGTCAGTCAGCTTCACATTCAGGTTTTGCAGGAAGGGCATGCGATTGAAGGGATGAAGACAGGTTAAATCAATAGCTAAGTCTATAGCAAAATGGCTTACGGCACACCTTTAAGACTCTTAAAACAGAGAGAAATGATTGATTCATAAAGCCTCAAGTATGTGATTTGGGCTTTACCAATTGTAATTTATTGAGACTGTAGAGAGGGTGGAAAATCAAGGGAGGAAGACGACCATAAGGAGGATAAACAAGAGCACATCAATTTTTAAACAAATCTCCTCCGGGAAAAATAAACCAGGATGGAAATGTGAGAAAATACGTTTATATAAATATCATTTGTGAGATGTTGACCCATTCACAAACCCTATTGCATCTACTGGCTTTTTTCAAATTGGGAAAGCAGAATGAAAAGAAAAGCCTGTATAAATCCCAATTGGTAAAAGTAAAAGAACCTGTGCCTTAGACATTCCTGTAATGTACAAATATCAAGCACAATACTTTACTGAAGCAGTCATGGACAATTCAGTCTGCATGGAGAATTGGGTCTAGAAAGCAGATGTATCAGCTAAAATTATTTGTATTTTTATCCTATTCAATTGGCTGAACAAAAATCTTCCAAAATGAATGCTTCTAATGCCTTTTAAAATGTCAGTAAATACTCTACCATTCAAAAGTTTGTGGCCGGTATGCTAATTGTTTTTTGAAAGAAGTCTCTTCTGCTCACTAAGGCTGCATATTTGATCAAAATTACTATTTAAAATATCTGATTTATATTTGAGTAGGTTTAAAAATGTAATTTATTCCTGTAATGCAAATCTGAATTTTTCGATTCATTGCTCCGGTCGTCAGAGTCACATGATACTACACAAATTATTTTAATAAGCAGATTTGCTGCTCAAGAAATATTTCTTATAATCATCAATGTTGGAAACTTAATTCTGTTGTGCTGCTTAATATCTTCATGGAAAGATAATTATTTCCGGAATATTTGATGTAGAGATATATTAAAAGAACTGCATTTATTTGAAATCTTTTCTAACAATCCTGTAACAATGTAAAAATCTTTGTCACTTTTGATAATTTTAATGCAACCTTGATACATTACTTGCCACGGATTACAAACTTGCCAGAATTTTATGCATTATGAGAATAAACACACATCGATCAGTAAAGTCATTGTGTTGCTTGAAAAACCTGACTAAACCCATTCCAAATGACTTGATGAAGCGGTTTAGAATGAATCACTGGCTTTACTAAAAAAAAAGCTGGTTGCAGCTGAAGGCCCTTTGGACTTCAAGGGCCGGAGGCAACAGCCAAATCGGTCTATCTATGGTTAATCCGAGCCTGTGTGTCCCACATGGGCATTACAGCTCAATGTGTCTGTGCATGTGTGCCAAATGCTGAATCCTATCTCAGACAAGGCAAAATATTTCCTATAGGCTCATAATTCACATAGAATTTAATCAGACTAGCCATGGAAATTCTTTTGTATAATAATTCCTAAATATATGAAATTTATTTTTTATTCATATTCTATGCAAGAGATACCATGTACACACAATATAAATGAAGTAAAAAAAGGGTGAAAAAACGCATTCAATTTTAATGTTGCAATCATTATCTGCCACACTATGTAAATGCATTTTTTTAAAATAAATAAATAAAAATGGGAAAACAATCCATCCAATTTTAATGTTTCCTTCATTATCAGCCACATTATGCAAATCCATTATAGCATTATAAGCCACACTATGCAAATGCATTATATAAAAGTGGAAAAAAAGAATGCAATTTTAGTGTTATCATTATAAGCCACAAACCACCACATATTGACAATGTCACATAAAGCTTTTACTTGAACTTTTATTTATTTTTTTTATTTTTTTTATTTTCTTATCTGAACACAACTGTTTTATGCATCTACAATCTTTCAGGGTACTAAAGAAAGACAATGCACCTGAACTGTTTGAGCAACACAAGCACTGGAATACATAATGCGCTATGTTCGACAAAGAATATATAATGCACTAACTGTGTCTCTCCCATAATGCATTTGGCAGAACCTCATCAACCCCAGCATGAATGTTCGTGACCAGCAGCAATCTGACAGCTATTATAGTACTTTCCCAAAACAGTTTAAATACGTATGTATTTGTGCACATGCACAAACAAATGCACAAAGTGACGGCTTTGGAGTCATCTCAACTACCTAGTGTTTGTCATCATGGACAACAATAGCAATTACCCATGAATGATTTGCAGTGCAATGCAATGCCTTGTTGCCAGGCAACACTCATGTTAATGAAGAAAGCCCTTTCTCCAAGTAAAAAGGTATAGGGCACGTTATTCGGCCGACAGAAAGGGGGCTTGAAAATGAGCTGGATCAAAGCGATTCGGCCATGATGCCCAGGCAGCTGAAAACAGATGTATGTAAGGTGTTGAGGGTTGTGCTTTTGAATGCTAAATACCAGGATCCAGCCCCTGAGGGTTTCAAGAATAACACTGAATGTTAATAGGTACTTGGGTTTTCCTAAGTACGCTTAATTTTCATTAAGCCCTGATTTCTCTCTAAACTAGGTTAGTGCACTTTGGGCCCAGAGGTTTTACACTGGTACTCAGAATTGATTTACATATTGTCAGGAGACCATATTGTAGATACCTGATCTCAATACTTATTTTCATTAAAGTCAATCAAAATCCACTATAGAGATAATTAGCGTAATGTTTGCACTCAGAGTTTATGGCACTTATAGTCCAGTTAATGACCCCCTATTGTACCTCATTTTTGGTCATTTAGGATACTTACGATGGAAATTAAAGGTAAATGATACAAAATGAGAAGCGGGGTATGCAGAACACACCAAATTATCTCTCTGCTAAGTATCTTAAATATTAAAAGGCCATTGTGCCAAATGAACTTGCACGACTTGTTGACATCTCAGTGGAATAGTTTACCCAAAAATCTAAATTCTGCCTTTTATTCACTCTCATCTATCTTCAAACCTGAGTGACTTCACTGTATGGAACACAAAAGGAGACATCTTTACTGATCACTCTATTTCCTGATTACTACTGCATATTACCATGAATGGGGAGTAAAAATTATATTAAAACATATTAGTGCTAGACTGATTATCAGCCTGGCTGATTATCGGTGCCGATATTAAGCATTTTATTGTGATCGATATCGGTCATAGAAAAAAAAAGGTGATAAAATAATTTTTTTAATTTAAGAAAGTTTTTTTGTCAGAGCCTTTGTTATTCTTCATTTTTACATCAATTGTCATTGATTGTACCAGACAGATATATATCGGTTCAAACAATTGGTAATCCGTGTACTTTCTTTAATAATTGGTTTCGGCCCTTAAATGATCCACTTAAATTATAAAAAGAGTGACCAGGATATTCTAAAAAAATCAATTAAAGAGAAAGACATTACAGGATGGGTTAGAAATGGCACAAATTTGGGTAAATTTTGACAGAAATTTTATTTTGGGGTGAATTATTCCTTAAATCTTTGAACAAGTGTGAATAACCTTCTAAAGGCATAAAGAAGACTTTCCTCTCATTTCCCTCCCCTATCCATTTCTGACACCTGCAAAATTCTGCAAAAATTGTTCCACATGTCCAAACCAGGATCTGAGAATAAATCAGAATCAGTCACTTGTATCAATATCTGGCACAACCTAGAAATGCTATGCATAAATCAAGTTAAAAGGAAATGCAAAAGCACTAAATAGAAAAACGCAGAAAAAAAAAACATCTCACCGGAATGCATCATCTAATGGAAACCACTGTAATCAATCATTATCACTGTGCAATGCATGATAACACCGGTTTCACATTTGTTGCCCTGTTTTACCCCAAATCCTTTACCCCAAGTCTTTCATAGTCTGCCAGCTCTTTCAGTGCAATAACTATAACCTAGCTGCTTATGTAATATCTTTATTTGAACAAGGTATTTATTCATATAACACCACAGCTAAGGCGTAGCTAAATTACCAATGGAATGAAGTGGGAAATATCAAATAACAGAACTGCTCAACATGCTTTAGTCTACACGTGCCACAGATAAAACAAACCATTTTAATGCAAAGCTTCTTAAGTTCGTCAGCGTAGCTCAGAACTTACTGCTTGTCAATCTACATTCAATCAATTTAAAATGTGCCAATCATGTTTTAATCAAACTACCATATGAAGGAAGATTATTTTCATAAATTAAGTTTAGATTAGAGCTGATTGCTTTTCTCACAAGAAATGGCAAACATTACCAAAAAGACATTGAACATGTTCTCATTTTAAAGTTACAATTCTCTCACTGCAGGCAGAAGTTCATCTTGCCTTAGTTGTACATTTGTGCAATTAGAGTTGGACTTGGTCAAGAACTGAGTGAGAGAGCATGTGCACTCTTGTAATGTCTTTTAAGAAGTAGCTATTTGACAGTCATTTTTGATTTTAACTGCCCAGCAGCCATTGATTCATAAATGTAATTGCATATTCCAACGTATAGATTTTTCAGCTGCAAATGGTTTCAAGGAGGAAAAAACTACACTGCACTAGCAAAAAACTGAGAAGTCTCTTGTCAACAAAGCAGTAGTCTGAAGGTGGGGGGACTAGTTTGCGTAATTCAATACACTCTGTCTCAGTCAATGGCCCTGTATAGCTCATGTCAAACAATATTTTCCTGTAAACCAATAGTGCTTGAACTTTGAAGAATATACCACTATGGTAACTTACAGTGGTGAAGTTTAGAGGGATGCAGTCCTCCCCTCTAAAGGTGCACTGCAAGAGCATGTCGTTGATATCGTGGCCCGTCCGGTTGTAGAAATCCGTCATGTTGAACTGCTTGGCCTTGAAGTGGACAAAATTAGCCTTCTCCTTCAACAAAGCCAGGACTTCTGGCTCAGCCAGGTGAGGGTTAGCAATCTGGTGGTTCTCATTGAGCAGTGCCAGCAGCTCCCCGACGTGGTACAGATCATTCTTCGTGATCTTCGAGAAACGAAACTCATTGAGGTTGCAGAAGGTGACAGCCGGAAAGGTGAGGTTGGGCGCCGCCACCTCGTCAAGTTTAGTGACGTGGGGGAACTCGAAGTAGTAGTACACTCTGTCCATGCACACAAACATCAGTAGACCCAAAGAGCCCATGAAGGACAGTGTCCATAAGAAGCGCCGGAACGTCATGTGGCCATAGGCGAATATGTGGCTCATGCCATGTAGTGTGGAGGAGTTGGCGAAAACTTGCAGGCTGGACGGCCTCACACTTTCGATGCTGTCTTCAGAGTCTCCCTTCATGGCTGTCATTGGTATCCAGTGAGACAAATGGTAGAAAGTGTGCAACGAGGAAAGTCTAAACACTTGAAAAGCAGCAAGTCTTTCAAAAGGTTCTTTAAGATTTCTCAAGGAGCTTTCCAGTTAGTGGCAGTCCTCACTCCATCCGCGACCTCTTCCGCCGTCTCTAAAAAAAGCAGCTGTCATTCCATGCACAACCAAACACAATGACAGCTCCAGAAAGACCAAGTCACTTGAAAAGACAGGAGTGACGCTGTCCAGTTTCTGAGGGAGAAAGCACAAAGAAGTGAAGGGAAACCAAAACACGCTGATGGAAATGGAGTGTGCCTCCTCCAGTCGGCACAGAATGGCTTTACATCGCTATGACAATGGCATGGAATGAATTAGTGAATGGGAAGATTACAAGCGCCGAGCGTCTGTTGCTCGTCGCCAGCTACGTCCCTCTGCACCACTCCCCTGCTGAAAATCAAGGGTCATAGACCTCCTCCTAGCCCACCTCTGCGTTTGACAGCCTTAGCTGGGTTGGTCGTCTCTCCTGGATTCACAGCGAGCTGTGGCAAGCGCTGCCTCCTGGTGTTTTGGAAAGCCAACGTGGTGGTCTCGCCTCGGACAGCAAATGTTTCTTCCTCCAGATCTGGAAATGAGGATTTATGCACCTCTGCCGGCTGCCTGCCTGCCACCCCTCCTCTCTCTCCGTTGCTCTTTAGTAGTCAGGATCCATCCCACTGCTGAGCGTCTGCTTCACCACAGCCTCTGTGTGTGTGTGTGTGCATGCAAGAAACATGGGGGGAGGGTGCTAGCAGGGCTGGGGGTGCTTTGACTCTGGGTTTCATATGATAGGAAAAGCTCTCAACATGCAATGCTGTATTTCAGCTACAGGTAGTTGCAGAGAAGCAACCATCTGCACCATGTGATTGTATCTGAGGTGGTTGGTTTTGCAGAGAAGCACATGCTCTTTTTCCCCACTAAACCTGCATAATAATGTAACCGGAGTTTGACGAGAGATTGGAGATGATTTTGTATCTTACTGAATGGTAACGGGTGTGTCTGTCATTAGAGACCAGCTTGATGTGCATTGTTTTTTGGGGGCTTAATAGTTCAGGGATCACTTGCAAATCGTGCCTTAAGTGACATGAGATTACGGCTGCTATGATACTCAAGGGAGATAAATTACCATAACAATGGATGAACAGCCAGGGATAGAGATCCTTCTCAACCGAATTAAATCAATATCCAATCAATGCCCCAAGAGGAGGTTGGGACTTAAAGACATAATACTTTATATTTATATTTATTTGTTCAGGAGTCTCTTTTTTAAAATAGATGCAATTCAATTGACATCAAATATTGTATTCGGGCCAATAGAAAATAAAAACAGCTTTCAGAACTGTTCACAGAGCCCAGATGGAGTTTGTGCATATGCATTCATATTCTGACTTTTGCAAATATTGTAATGTCCGGATCCTGTTTTTCAGGCTCTCCATTATATCAAATATGCTGAGCATCAGGATTAGCATATTACAATATTATTCTGCATATTTCTACATGTAAATTACTGTGAACGGCACACTGTGAATTGGTTGCTATGTTTAGACTCAGCGAATTTGCCATGTGTAGGTAGCACATACTAAACAATCTTTGAATAAAAGGAAACGGATAATGCAACAACTAAACCCGGTTTATATTTCACATACCTCTGCATGATTGATTACCTGACATTCCCGGATGCGACAGATGCGGTTTAGCTATTTGTTAACAAGGAAAAATACAAGAGCAGTACTTTTGACATGCACTATTTAGAATGAAGAGCAATAGATGGAAAAACAGTGTTACTAAACTAGATTTAATTTTAAACCTGGACTTCAAACGGAGGAGAATCGCATTATCAGAGAGTGGGCGCTGCCTCCCACATCCAAACATCACCATTGAGCTTTTGACCAAAAGTGCTAATCGCTTTATTCCCACTGTTGTGTTCTGGGTGATCGTGATTGGTGTTTTGAGTATGTTCCTACTTTCACCTAAGGGTTGAATGAATAAAAGATTGTACATAGTGACCAGTGATCGACAGTTGAAATCATATCACACACACAATGAAATGAGCAGAGTCACCAACAAAACCACTGTGAAACTACAGAAATTTGAAAACGTCAAAAAAAAAAAAATTAGCAAACTATGGGTTTTAGCCATTATTGGCAGGAAATCACTTGCAGGCTCTTTGTCTAATTGTTTATTGGTCTCCTGCATTGACCTGGAGAATTTTCGCTTCGACTTACTAAAACAGTGCAGTTTTGAGGGCTTTCTTACTTGATCATTTTCTTAACCATTTATCTCTTAGCCAACCATCTGTGGATTTGCTTAACTGTTTTGTGATATTATCCTGTTGCAGGCTTTCCACATATTGCGGTTTCAGTTGGTTTCACTTCAGTTTAAGACAGATGAATAATACCTGGAACATCACTAGACAATTAAATTAACTTGAGAAGATACAGAAGACATTCTACTGCTATTTTTAAACTGGAACAGAACTAAATTCAGAAATAAAGAAGAGATTCCCTTACAAATCATGAGTGTAAATGTAAATTGGCCACACCCTGAAGGAAATTAAATTGAAATTACAAGAAGTTATAAATAAGTGTTCTTCCAACATCGTCCAAGTTGTTTGTGTCTTTCTTTCTATAGTTGAAAAGAAATTAAGGTTTTTGAGGAAACTGATTTTTCTCTATATAGTGGATTTCAATGGTGGCCAATGGGCTGAAGGTCCAAACTGCAGTTTTAATGCAGCTTTAAAGGGCTCTGCACAATCCCAGCCGAGGAATAAGAGTTTTATCCAGCAAAACGTTTGGTCATTTTCAAAAAAAAAAACAACAAACAAAAAAAACATACAAATGTATATACTTATATATACCAGATATGCTTGTCTTACACTAGCTCAACCTCACGCATTGCATAATCACACACAAACGTGCAAAGAAAGTCAAAAGTCATTTGCAAAAAAAAAAAAAAAAAGGTAAAGTAATGATGTCAGGAATTCTGAATTTGGAGAAAATGAGGTGGAGTTTTTCACCCTGCCCTACCATTTTTAATTGAAGTACACAAAAAAACTGCATGTGACTTTTCCAACATGTTTATGTAAGGCGGAAAGATGCACATGTGCATACATTTTTATTTTTGGGGATTTTTTTTTAGATTGGACAAACTGTAGAAGACATGTAATGTGTGTAAAGCCTTCTTGACAGACTTTCCCTCCTTGGTTAAAAATGGCACTTTTTGCTCTTATACTTAATATGAGTTTTTTTTTTTTTTTTTTATTCTACCCACTACACTAAAATTCTATTTTTCTATATTAACCGGAATTGAAAAGCATTCTCAGTCAATTACAAATGGAGAACATTTCTGCTATGTAATATGTATAAGAGGGAACATATGGACCACACAATGATTGATTTGTTCGACATATGATCAATATTTTCAAAGCTTTATTCAACACAAATGCATGAGCACTTGACATCTGTCAAGAAAAGCACAACAGCATGTCAGTGCTGAGAGCTTGCTTAGCACAAACCATGAGATTTCTCCTTCAGGGAGTCGACCTCTGGTCGTAAGAGGCCATGAAGAAGAGGCGTACTGTCATTCATAAACTGGTTTACATGTACTGGAGTACTCGCACTCTCTAGCCAACCTGCTATGACTCTTCCTTTCTTTCAAACAACAATGCAATACATATAAAATGTAGATGTGACATATGTTGGAGAAGTTAAATCTCAGTCTATTCCTCACAGAAAACTATGTGATTTTCAGATTTTGATAACGCTTTTCAGGGCGGAATAATGCTAAGGGGGTCATGAACTGCCATTTATGCTTTGTTTTTTTGTTTGTTTTCTTTACTGTTCTCTGAGGTCCACTTATAGTGTTACCAAGATTTTTTGAAAAATAAACATTTAGAAGTCATAGGCTATTTTCTGTCCTGTTTTTAACCCCCCTCATGTAGACTCGGAAGCAGGCATTGATCTTCTTCTGAGGTGATGTTTAGTCACACTATTACATCATAAAGTGGCACAATCCACTACCTGTCATTCTGGCGGATCTGTTTCAATATACCGTATTTTCCACACTATAAGGCGCACCTTCAATGAATCACCTATTTTAGAACTGTTTTCATATATTTTGATTTCTCACTTCATGACCCCTTTAAAATTTGGCCTGCTACCATTTAATTATAATTATGTTCAAGTTATAGCCAATAACTTTCTAATTTAATCACAACTAAAAATCCAATCTTGATAAATACACAAACAAAATGTGCTAACAAATATAGTACAAACATATGTGCATCACAAGCCCTAGTAATCATTCAGTTTCATTATATGGAAATGTAACATTATCTTTTGTGTTCCATGGAAGCAAAAAAAAAAAAAAAAACAGTGTAAATGATGACAGTTTTATACTAACAAATTATGCCACATGAAATATATTCTGCATGCAGGAGCAAAAGACAAATTATTGCTCAGCTATCTGTGAATATGAAATCGAATAAATAAATAAATAAATTCTTCCATCTAGATAAGCAATGACTGGAGAAAAAAGCGCCACAGCAGAGAGCACGTGGACTTCCACACGTATAAAAGCACATTCACCAGACACATGTCATTTTTCAGATAAAAAGGATGAAGTGCCCATTGTTTTACAGGCTGTGGGAATATCGCTGAAGTCAGCTTAAACGCTGGAGTAAGACGTGCACACTCAAGTGCGATGCCTTAAGACAAATGCCACAGCTAATATAAAAATGCAAGCATCTTAAAACTGAGACAGATTATATGTATCACCATCTCATTTCGAACAAGTGAACTGCCTGTAACAGACAGAAGAGCATCAGGGTTGCTTCTCTAATGCGTGCTGAGACATGCGGTAAACAATGGAGGATCATGACGCTTTGCAGTTTTGCAGAAGCCTCTCGAGACCGTTTACTGAGAAGCGGCGGTGAGCATAATGACACTGGCCACACTGCTTGACCCAGGAAATAAATCATCGGACATCTGCGGCCAATCTAATGCAATCTAAATCTGTGCGGTGACTAATGGCAGAACATGGCAGTATGATGGGCGTAGAGGACACCCAAAACACCTCATTTATTTAATTCAGGATACTGGATCAGTGTTTGTTTGTTTGTTTATAATTTACTGTAATGCCATTCCAGCTACCACTGCTATTTTCATGGCGAGAAACAAATGGTTAGGCTAAAATGTGTAAAATTGTATTTACTAAATGTTTTTGAGCTTGTCATGGATGACAGATCACGGTACACAGAAGGCAGAACTTCTGTATTGTATATAGCACATGCCAAATATGGGCTGCTTTATGGGATTGTTTTTTCTTTTCTTATGTAGAAAATAGCTACATTTACAGAACACTTATACATTTGGCAGATGGGTTTGTCCAGTGTGACAGATTACAATCACAAGCTAAAGATTTTTTCAATTCATTAATTTCCTGGGAATCAAAACCATGACTTGGGTTTACTTGGCACCATACTCTACTGTCTGAGCAAAAACTCAAACAACAGCTCCCTGGCAGATATTCCTTTAAATAAAATACAAAAACGATGTGTTGGCAACGAACCAAAAAGTTGAAGTACTATAACTATACAAAAATCAAAATAACAAAAAACACATAACACAATTACTCAAATTAAAATGAAAACTAAAAATATAAGAATAAAAGCTTTAAAAACCACATGAATGAATAATATATATCATATCATTAATACTAATATAACACTGCTCCCTGTAATTGCATTCTACAAAGAACAAATAATTAGTAAAATGACAAAAAAAAAAAGACTGAATAATACAATGCATTAATAATGATGAGGTGGTCTTGTAACAAGTTGTCACACACTGAACTGTATTTTCGGTTGTGTTTCTTTCTTGCAAATTTTAAGACTCAGGTAAAAGAACGGTTTCTGTAAATAGATAAAAGGCATAAAAGAAAGGATCCACCTCTTTTCTTGAGAGTGGACCTGAGGGTAAACATCAGTCCTGTCGTACAATAAACTTGTCAGATCGGAGGGACTGTGAAATTGAAAATATCAACAGGTCTTGTCCAGTAACAAAAACGTGAAATTGAACACGAGCTGGAATACCCTGCAGCACACAAATCACTGGTCTAGACTAGAAAGCTGAGAAAATTATTTAACGACTCTGTTTTTATAATGCTATTATAATTAAATTGGATTGTGCAAATAAATGCACACAGAAGCAATTACTATACGAGACATGCACACCTACAAAGCAGATAAGCATTTTAAAAGGAATAGCTAAATATAAATACAGTTGTTTACTCAATGGGGCAGTATTTTATTTTTTTTTCCTTATAAAGCTCTGATTTAAATCAGCAATTCGCACTGCAATTTTATCAGACTGTTTGCTGACTGCACACGATGACCTTTCACAGCGAACAGCAGTCCAAACATATGAGTCACTTCATAATGATATACACAACTCTCATACTGTACGTATCACTCATGGATGAAGGTATACCAAACAAGATAATAAATGGCTGTTAACTTTTTACCTCTCAACACAGTCTCTATTGAGATGTAACTCTTTTGGGAAAGCTTACAGATGCACCATCTTTGGTTAAAGTGGGTCATAATCAACAGGACCAAGAGTCAGTGCACACAGTTCTGGGATCTGTATTGATGGGTTATTGAGTGCGTTTCAAATCTCCTGCTGATGTAGTGCTTACATAGGCAATGAAACCAGAGGGGTTCTCGTCTAGAGAAGAGGGTCTATGACCATGAACATTAGGGAACACTAAACAAGATATTTAAATGTTAAAATGTTCAGAGTTTTAAACCACCTTTGTATTGCTCCAACATTGGTGATGTATGTAAATGAACCTATACCAAGGTGTATGTAAACGTTACCTATACCAAGATATCCCTGCTTATTTTTCATCCACTCCACTGGATGATGCAAAACAAGTCATAATGCACTATTCTACCAAACTTTTTTAAAAGCACAGGCTTTTGTTAAAATAACAGATTGATTTTCCACATTTTTTAATTTCCACCCACAGACAGTTGGATTGATAGAGGGGTGGAAACAAAACCAAGTGCAATACGGTCGTTGAAGTTTTTGGATAAAGGGAACACTACAATTTTCTCTCAGAAATTGCTAGTACATAAATATTTACAAAGAAAGTAACATTTGGATTAATAGTGAAATTTTGATTAAAATACAGGCAACATTATTAAAAGCCCACAGAGAATTCCCCCTTTAAAGAAGAGTGAAAAGTTGCTGAAACTACTCATCCTCAGGCCTTCAAATGTAATGCCATTTGATGCCAGGCCATGTAAATGAGTTTGTTTCTTCGTCTGAAAAGATTTGGATAAATGTAGCATTATATCACTTGCTCACCAATGCATCCCCTGTAGTGAATGGGTGCCGTCAGAATGAGTAATCCACACCTCTCCAGTCCATCAATTAATGTCTTTTGAAACAAGATGCTGAGTGTGCACAAGAAACAAATCCATCATTATGGAGTTTAAACTGTCCCTTTGGCCAAAATAAGATTCCATAATCCATTATAATGTTTTAAACGGTGAAAAAGTCAATTCACTGCTGTCCCAAATATGTAACATATTTGTTTAGAACGGTTTCGGATTGTTTTCGCTTGTAAACACTGCTTGTTCTGTGCATATTTCTCTCCTGATTCAGACAAGACTATTTCTTGGAGATGGGATAGACAACTCGTATTTCAGCTGGAAGCAATTGCTTTAAATTTAATATAGTCCCCTTGTGGTTTTTTGTGACGTTTTGGACTCTCTGTCTGTTCTAATGAAAAAACAAACTCATCTTCATCTTGGATGGCCTGGGGATGAGCACATTTTCATTTTTAGGTGCTACTCCTTTAAGTTTAACCTAAGACCAACAGTTGTATCTGAACATCTTTCACACATGCAAATGTGATCATTTGTTCCAATCTTACTGGTTCCTCATTAGACAGTCACTGTAAGAGTTGCAAAATTTCTGAAGCTGTAATAAATTCTAAAATTCAATGCAAGAACCATTTATTAGCCACCAGTGAGCATGTCACATTAAAAGATCCAAGACTGATGACTCTGACCTATAAAAAAAATATCTACGACATTTCCTCAAATTTGTCTCAGACAGCAAAACCACACTTCACAGCAGGCTTAAGAGAAGCAGCAGCGCTCTCTTGTGTCGGTTACAAAAACTCTTAAAATGTTAAAAATTCATACTGGTCGACAACTATTCAGGAGGTTACACAATCTAAATCTGGCCTACATGAAGCTATAATACTTTGGCAATGGCACTTGATTAACAACACTTCTGTATAATACACACTACAACAAAACTCAATTATTTATTAAGTACGCTCTCCTAAAAAAAGCATGGAGCCAAAAAAATGAAAGTAGCACAGATATTAGCCTCTCATAATTTGCTGTTCTTTAATGGGTATCTGCAGGTGCAGCTCTTTAACATAATTGGCATATTATGGCAGAGACTAATTATTTAACTGTAGGCATGACGAGCAATTTACATCCTCTCACCAACCGAACCCTCTCGTCTCTGGCCAGGTGTTTTGTGGATTTCAAAAGTGCATTTTACTGTAGATTGGGTGCAAGTATGACTGAATCTACAGAAAATATCAATAAATAGTAATAACAAATGTCATGAGTTCTGACTGCGGCCTTATTTGGGTGAAAATATGTTAAATCAAAGGCAAGGCAAGGCATGGCACTTTTATTTATAGGGCACATTTCAAACAGCCACTGCTGACCAAAGTGCTGTACAATCAGTTCAGACAATATAAAATATATAAATACGTCAGCAGACACAATCACATCGTAACCCACCATAATAACACATCATAAAATTACATTTAACCAAAAGCCAAAGAGAAAAAAATAAGTCTTTAGTGAAGATTTAAAACTATCAACAGTGAAAGACAACCTTAGGTGTTCCGGCAAATCATTCCACAGACGCGGAGCAGCAACAGAAAAGGCATGATCACCTTTTAATTTCAGTCTAGATCGTGGCACAGTGAGTATCAACTTGTTAGAGGACCTTAAGGATTTAAACATTTCCGGGGAAGAAGGTCTGTAATATATTGTCCTGCAACCAGTGAAGTGAAGCAAGAATTGGTAAAATATTTTCCCTCTTTCGAGTACCAGTAAGAAGCCTGGCGGCAGCGTTTTGTACCATTTGTAGGCGGGAAAAGGAAGAATTAGCAACCTCAAGGTACAGCGAGTTACAATAATCCAGCCTGGATGAAATAAAGGTGTGAATCACTGTCTCCAAATCTTTTCCTGTTAAAAATTATTTTAATTTCGCAATAAATCTCAAATGATAAAAGCTACTCCTCACCAAGTTAACTTCTTTGTCAAATTTAAGGCCGTTATCAAAAAATCAATCACTCTCAGATTTTTGGTGTAAGCATGAGAATTCTCACTTAAAGGACCCAGTTGTTTTTTTAATCTGTATGTTAGAAGCTGGTGATCCAAAAACTACAATTTCGGTTTTAGAGTCATTCAATGTTAAAAATATTACCTGCCAGCCAGCCTCTTACCTCCTCGAGACAGTTCAACAAAGACGTTATGTTATTATTATCCCATTTTTTAAAGGGAGATACACCTGTGTATCATCTGCATAAAAGTGATATGGAATATTGTGTTTTCGAAAAATCGATCCTATAAGGGAGCAAATACAGCAAAAACAACAGTGGGCCCAAAATAGACCCCTGAGGTACACCACAAGTTAATGGTACAGAAGAGGAAAAAAAATTCCCAATCTCCACAGAAAATGTTCTATCTAATTGTATCTATCAGAAAGATACAATTTAAACCAAATCAATGTGGTACCTTGAATTCCTATACTCAATTACTCAACTGCTCAAGCAAGATAGCAAGATCAATGGTATCAAATGCAGCACTGAGGTAAAAAATGAACAAAATTGCACAGTTACTGAATCCACAACTAGCAAAAGATCATTCAGCACCTTCAGCAAAGCTGACTCTTTACTCTAATGTTGTCTGAAACCAGACTGAAATTTGTCTAACAAATTATTCTCACTTAAAAATATTGTCAATTGATGGAAAACAACCTTTTCCATTACTTTTGATAAAAATGGTCATTTTGAAATTGGACGATAGTTTTCTAAAATATAAGGATCTGAACTGGCCTTTTTTGCGGAGTGGATTCACTACTGCGTGTTTCAGAATTGATGGAACAGTACCTTGAGATAGGCTGCTATTTATAATGGTTAAAACAAAAGGTTCAAGTACACATAACACTTCCCTAAAAAGACGTGGAGGCACAACATCCACGGAGCAAGAGGAAAGCTTCATTTTATTGAAAAGCTCAACAAGAAAAGTAGAAGAAATTGGCTCAAACTCAGTTAAACAGGCCGATCATGGGTCATTAACAGGTGCGTTCAAATCAGATTTGGGGATACAAGAACGAATAGTATTAATTTTATCCACATAAAAATTCAAAAATGATTCACAAATTGTAGGTGTAGCATCAGGAAATGAGAGTGAATTTGGAATTAACACATTATGTATTGTACTAAACAGAGTATTTGGACTGTGAGCATGCTTTGCTATAAGGTTAGAAAAATATTTTTCCCTAGCAGCCTTAACAGAGTGCTGGTAGCTCACCATGCAACGTTTCATAATTTCATAGGATACTTGGAGCTCATCTTTCTTCCACTTTCTTTCAGCTTTCCTCCAATCCTGTCTGGAGGCACAAGTATCCTTGTTAAGCCAAGGACGCAACCTTAACTTAGGTTTCTTAGTTTTAAATAGTGCAACTACATCTAAAACATTACCACACAGAAAATGAAGACACAGTAAGGCAAGCATCACTGAAAAATGCATCTTCGAAATGTTTAGATGTAGCAGAATTAACAGACCGGATTGGCAATCACAAGATTTAACATTAAGCTTTGAAGTATTGAGTACTGTGTTAAACAGTACTGGCTTGTGATCTGATACACAGATTTCATCAATCTCTATATTACTATTACACAGAGAGCTGCTGAAATCACCAAATCAAGAGTATGGCCTTCACTGTAAAAAATTTCACGTAAAATCAACAGTAACTTACTGGCAACAAATAGCCAGCAAGCTTCAGTATTTTATTCCACGGTAATATTACTGTAAACCTGACTACAGTAGTTCACAACATACTGTATAATAACTTACAGTATATTTATACTGTAAGATTAATTACAGTTCATGTTTTTGCACTGTATTTTAAAATACTGTAAAGTTACTATGCAGTATAATTGATTACGGTAGTTTTTATATTCACATATACACATATATACACAACATATAACTAACTACAACCTGTTACATGCTTAAAAAATAATGAAATATAAAGGCTTGTATGCAAAAAAAAATTCACACAGTTATATTACTGATTATTAGATGTCACGTAAATTATGACAACACTCAGAAGTCCATTGAAAAACTTTTATTACAATTGAATTCATTAAATGGTAAAAACACTCTCCAGACTTGACAGGGCCAATGCAGATCCCAGGTTTTTGCTGCCTATAGAGAACAAAACACAAAAATTAAGTTGCACTACAGCTTGACCGACATCAATGTGATAAACAGACTTGAAAATGACTTACCTCTTTATTAACTCATCAGCACGCTGCAATGTCGAACAACATACACGCTGAAAGAAATGAAAAACATATTCAACACTGCATAGACCTACACAGAGATATTCGTTTCACCATGCATCCCCAGATGTGGAAGTGAAAGAACATTCCATAACCTGGCATGTCATATTAACACCACTGTGTGATTTGTCAGCACTTGGTGTAATCACTGCATGGTTACGATACATATGTGTACGAAGGCCAACGGCAGTTTTGAAGTTACATGGACACTGGAAAAATCCACAAGAGAATCTATAGTTTGCAAGATTCCTGTGTTCCTTCGCATGTCTGACAAATTCTGGAATAGATTTTACTGAGTACTGACACACTTTGCAAGATAAAGGCATTTCTAATCTTATTTCCAAACAATTTTAACTTTAGATGCAGTACTTACCCATCCATATCTGGTGACTTCACCAAGGATTTTTACCTGCAAGACAAAGAGAAACATGGATCAGTTAAAACATAAAAAGGTTACAAAATAATTACAATATATAGAATCAAAATAAATAATTTGAAAAGAAAACAAATTTCAAAGACCAGAAATGACAAGCTATCAACTTAAATGCAACTTAAAAATAGCACAAAAAAACTTAACATATAATTTAAGTAAATTAAATAATTGAATGCTAGTATTAATTATTCAACCTGTGCATTTCATTTATTACTTGTAAAAAATGGCTAATCTATTAAATTATTATTATTTATTTATGTACCTATTACAATTAATTTGAGATCTCTTGGTGTCCTAACAGAGACCCGATTTCGAGGGAGAACCTGATTTGTCACAAATAAGAAATGAGAAGCACCCAAAGTGACAAGAATACGGAGATTATAATAGCCATTATCGTGAATATCACACAATATCAAATATACAACTAAATTATCCGCAGTGCGTTGGCAGTGGCTGTATTCAGATATTAATGCACTTGAAGAAGTTAATGAAAACAAGTGAGCAAAATCATGTGAACGTCTGGTCTGAAGAAGGACTATAACGACTTTCACTGCCTGTGTATTCACTTTAAATGTATACATCGGTTGTACTCACGCAATACATGTATAATATGACTGAAAACACTGTGATTGTCCCTTCAAGTCGTGCATAACATTAGTGTAATACAGTAGGTCGATTTCGAACATAGCTTTAGGTTTAGGCGCGTAAGGCCTCGATCGTGACAGGACACACGCACACGGTGAAAGTTACACACAAATGTTCAGAAACAAGAACATTTCGATTACTTTGTTCTAAACTTGAAATTATTAACTAACATTAACAGCAAACCTTGTGATAATTAATATTTGGTTAACGTTAGAATGTTTGTGTTACAGACTACTATCAAACTCACCACCGATTATTTAGTGGTAACGTTAAAACGAATATCTTCCCTTTGGGGTGAAATTTTTTGAAATACACATCTTTAAGATATTGAATAAAATTGTATATCTCACCTGAATGGTTCTCGTTGGTCTTGTTCATCCTCAAAGGCTCAGAAAATGAATTGGAAAATGAGTGCAGGCTGACGGTTTAGATGATTGGTTGCCAGGTATATCGCGTACGATTCCGCTCTTTTTGTAATTAGTGTGTTTAATAGAAAGCAAAATAATAATATTAAAAATATATCATGGGAATTGATTTTATCTATTTACCTAGCCTATATTTTTGACATCTACATCTCTACAACTACCTCCCACCCACAAAAAATTGTTGGCAAAAACCCAATGAGATTGGGTGGGTTTTGTGTCAAAATCTGGCAACCATAAAGATACGCAATTAAAAAACACCCACATAAATCATTTAACTTTTTTTAACTATATGCCAAATGCCTTAATATATGGGTTACCTTATGAAATGATGTATTATAAAATTCCTTATACATAAATAAATAATTAATAAATAAAATTCCTTGTCAGTTGGATTATTACTGTCATCAATTTAACAGTAATATGAGGATTACTGTAATTATTTTCCCACTCTATTGTTTTTTTTCAAAGAATAGCATAAATTGACAGCAACTGTCCTGTAAATAGTTTCTACAGTAAGACAAAGCTGGAAATACAGCAATAATACTGCAAAAGTTATAAAATTGACAGCAACTTACTGTAAACTGTTTCTACAGTAAGCTTTCTCTGATAATACAGCAATAATACTGTGAAAACAACAGAAATCGTTTACAGTGCCTTGTTTACGAGTAGCTTCTGTGATGGACATAGTGAGGTTAAACGAGTCAATAATTTGAAGAAATTCCTTAACCATAGGATGAGAGGGACAACACACATGTATATTAAAATGACCTCAAATTAATAGTTTGTCAAAATACAGTACCAAAATCATACAAAGACATGAATTATATCAAACTATGCTGTGGACTAGCTGCTTCTTTGAAATAAAATGCAAAACACCATAACATATGAATTAATACATTTAACAACATTGTAACAATTTAAAAACATTATGTCACTAGGTTTCATGTTTAATTCATCAGTATCAGTCTTGAAAATTACAAATAAATCTTCATGTTTTGTAATAGTGTCTAAATTTGCCATCTAAGAATATAATTAGTCAAAAATCACAGTTGACTAAATTAATTAAATTGGAAATGTAAGTTCATAAGCCAAGCGCATTCATTATGCGATTTTGACAGTAGCCTCTGTAGCAGGGGATCTCTAATATACCATAAACAAGAGGAAAAATAGCTAACAAAATATTATCTGCGTATTTCTTGTCCTTTAGTTAATAAATAAATAACTTTACAAATTAAGCAATGACACATGAGACAGCCTACACACTTAAAAAGCTAAATAAATAGACTGAAACACTTGCTGGATATCCTGAAGGCTGATCTGACTTCAGTCCGCCACGCCAGATTGAGTCCAGATGCTTTCCAATTAGTGGAAACTTCCGTATACGTCATAAATGGCTGATGAAGGCCTGTTGAAAACCTGCCAAGCGGCAAACACGTCATTGAGAGAACAAAACATTGCTCGGTGTTATTAATAGTAAAAAAAACTAATAATCCAGTATGTCCAATGAAGGAGCAAAGAAGAAAGGTAAAGTACCTGGGGACAAAAAACCGTCTAAACGGAAAGCAAAGAGGAGGGAAACTTATGCAGTGTATATCTACAAAGTTTTGAAGCAGGTGAGAAAGTTTTCATAAATAAAAAAGATGATCGGAGAACAATTACCAAACTGATTCCGAGTGTGAATTTTAAGTGGATGAAATGCGTTTGACGCCGCGTGTGGTGCGACTGCGTTCGATTCGTGAATCATTTTTTGAGTCGGATCTTTTCAATGTATCGATCGAACTGATTCAAGGAACCGGTCTGAAAGAATCATTCTGCCTGATCGGTCCAAGTGTTTGTCATTCCTTTTAATGTAAATATTTAAGTCCTAAATGGCTTTATGCCTAAACCGCGGCTTAATTTCAACATTTTGCTCATTTAACGCAACGCAAGAGCATAGAATATATATATATATATATATATATATATATATATATATATATATATATATATATATATAAACGTAAGCCTATCAGAATCCCCATTTGTGACGGTCATCATGACGTATGAATCACTTGAGGGTGTGTGGTGTGTTGTTTTTATTTTTAAGGTTAATAACCTACAATAGTCAACATTTTGAAGTGGATCAAAACCTTTAATCAAAAATGAATTCTCGTCTTAGGACAACTTAAAATGTATTTTATTTTTCCACTTCAAATGTTGACTACTTTTATATGACCTTTTAAAACCTACTGAATATGTGACCTTTAATCATGATGTATCTGTGTCTATACGTTCCTCCCATAGGTTCATCCCGACACTGGTATCTCCAGCAGGGCGATGAGCATCATGAACTCGTTTGTTAACGATGTGTTCGAGCGCATCGCTACAGAGGCCTCACGGCTCGCTCACTATAACAAGCGGTCGACCATCACGAGCAGAGAGGTGCAGACCGCAGTCCGGCTGCTGCTGCCTGGAGAACTCGCCAAACACGCCGTGTCAGAGGGCACCAAGGCCGTCACCAAATACACCAGCTCCAAGTGATCACCTGTGAGCGGTCCAAGAGCCGGAGGAGCATTTCAGCTTAAAAAGTCCTATGTAAAATTGGCCATGTTTGCAATCACTCTTCAGTGTTAATAAATGCACACATAAAAAAATCAGTGCAACTGTTCATTATCCTGAATTAGAAAACCAGTACAGAAAAACACAGCAAAGAGGAGAATGTGATTGATTGACTATACCATATGTACAATGAATTCCATTGTACTTCTATGGTATATGTCCATAAGCATGGAATCACCATTGTAGCTGCCGTCAGATGCAACTTCTCATATATTTCATTTATTACATGCACTTTACATTTAAAAGGTCAATTAATAGTTAAAATGTTCAGAATAATCATTAGAATAGATAAGTAATATATTTTTGTTAATACATGTCAATTAATTTCATATTATTCAGCTAAAACCTTAGAAAAGGGGGAATCCACTTATTTTTTATTTTTTGTTCCGCTTGGGAATTATTTAAATGTTGCTATCAGAATAGTTTCCGGTGCACTACCTGTAAGAAGAGCTGCACGAGGTGCCGTACTAGTAACCCATGTCTGTAAGAGTTAAGCATATGTGGTGCTAAGAAGAGATATCAAGTTTTTGTTTAAAAGAAGCTGTAACCCTCCAAGTTTATTCCTCTTGAGTCAGAGAGGCCAATGAGGTATGTGTTTTATCGTCTTAACTGGCTTCCATATGTGAACGTTTGTTACGTGATCGTGTGTTAATGTATAATTAGCCAATTAAGTGTATTTACTTGCTGGTGGAAATGTGCACTTTATTTATTCGTTTGTATGTATTTTTTTGTTTATTATTATGTGTAAAACATCTCTTTTAGAGGGTTAATTTAAGTTTGTGTATTTTCTTTCATAGTTCTGACGGCATTGTTGGGACATAAAAAAGGCTAAAAGACTAGCATGTACAAGACATGTTGAAGACTCGTGTCCAAATAAATGTCTGTTAAAACCAAGAACGACCTGAGCCTTTAATTCAACTCGAGGGGAGTAACAGTCAGAACTCAGCCTGTTTCGTGCTGGAGGAGAGGACAGCAGTGCCAGTCGCAGCGGAGCCGTAAATGAGCAGCTCGTTAAGTGGTGACGTCGCTCTCAAGCTTCAAAGGAAAGACGGGACTGCATACACATAAAGCCCAAATCAGCGCCATCCGGGGTCCAAGAGTGCAGCGTGGTTAAGCTAAGAAGTAGTAAAGCATTTAAAACAAGTTAAATGTGAAGAAGTAGATTAACCTTGCTAACTTTAAAGGGACTCTATTAAGTGCTTAAAGTTGTAATGTAAAGTGCAGTGGCCAAAAATCTAAGTGCAAGTTTAAGTTATTGGTTGTTTAATATAAGGTGACTGTTACTAACCTTATTTGAAGTTAAGTACAAGTATTTTTGCTAATTTAGTTATTTAAGGGTGAAGTTTTTACTATTTAATTTTTTGTTTTATATTGAAGGTCATTTGTTTTTTATTTTATAACAAGTGAAAAGTATATTTCTTATTTTAAGGTGTTTGACACATTTAAGTTTATCTTTAAAGAAAGAAGCAATTTAAGTTTATAAGCATATTTAGTAGTGTGATATCACTTAATTGAGTTAAGGTCACACATAACAAAGTCTAAAACACACTAGAATAGTGACATGGCTGATCAAGAAGAATGTGACACTGAAGCTGTGGAGTTGCAGCAACAATTAAGTCCTGATTATGAAATTCTGGACACAAGCCCTCAAGAGCCAAGCACATGTCAAGCTGCTAAAGAAGAGAGCTTGAGGAAAAGCCAAAGAGTTAGGAAACTCACTGAAAAAGGCCAAGCACTGTATGAAGAGAAAGTGAATAAGCTTCAAACACGCTTTAAGGCAAGCTATGATGAATGGAAAGCTGCTGCAAAACAAGTTAAAAGAGCACTTGAAGCACCTGTCAGTATGAGATTATATGATCACATTGTCCAGATCCAACATACCTCAGCAGAAGTAAAACAAGCCTATGACAAGCTACGCAGTCATGAAACTCCAGATGGAGACACTCGTCGCAGAGTGGACACATGTGATGCTGTTTCTCAGAAGCTCATACAACAAGCTCAAGAATGTCTTGCAGAAGAAGGAAATGTAAAAGATCCAGCAAAGAGATCAACTCGCTGGAGTGAAGCCGGTTCAGTATTCATCTCAGCAGCGTCCCAAAAATCTAAAAGCTCAAGAAGTACATGTTCAAGTTCAAGCAGGTTGTCTATAAAGAAACAAGAAGCAGCAGCGGAACTAGCTGCAACTGAAGCCACTCTGAAAGTTATGGAGGAAATGGATCGCGAAAGAAATGAGCTTGAAAACCTTGAAGTAGAAAACCGACAAAGATTAGCAAAACAAGAAGCAGAAAATGCTGAAAAACTAAAAGCATTAGAACAGAAGCGAAGAGAGCTAGAACGTCTTGAAACTATAAAGAAAATGAATGCTGCCAAAGCACGACTGAAAGTGTATGAGCCAGAAGTTAACTCAGACGAAGAAATCTCAGACCTCCTACACGACAATGATAAAGATAGAAAAGCTGCTCCTAAACCAGTAAGTCTGCCTGAACGTCAGCTCGCACCATCACAACCCACTGCAAATCTGCAACAGTTTTCTGCTCCACAACAGACCACAAGGTGGCATCTTACAACTAATGCTACACAAGAAGATAGCACCACAGCACTAGCTAAAGCGTTAGCAGAGTCCATTAACATAAGCCGTCTACCAGTACCAGAGCCAGCTGTTTTCAATGGCGACCCTCTCAAGTACAAAGATTGGAAAATGTCATTTCAGACACTAATAGACAGGAAAAACATTCCAGTGAATGAAAAGATTTACTATCTCCGCAAGTATGTTGGTGGACCAGCCAGAAGAGCTGTCGAGAGTTACTTCCTGCTTGGTACAGATGCAGCGTACTATGCAGCATGGGACACTCTGGAGGAGAGATATGGAAGTTCATTTGTAATTGCCAAAGCCTTCAGAGATAAGCTAACAACATGGCCAAAGATTGGAACAAAGGACAGTGCTGAGTTACAAGAGTTCTCAGACTTTCTCAGAGGCTGTGAAGCTGCCATGCTACAAATCAAGAATCTTGAAGTTCTAAATGATTGCAGCGAAAATCAGAAAATGTTAAGCAAGCTTCCTGATTGGCTAACAGCTAGATGGAATAGGAAAGTCATTGAGGTTGAAGAGCAGCAAGGTTCTTTTCCAACATTCAGTAACTTTGTCGACTTCATCACAAGAGAAGCCAAGATAGCGTGCAACCCAGTAACGTCACTCCATGCTCTCAAGGGAAGTGACTCGGAGAGGGTTAAGCCTACAAAGACTCGAAGTGTTGGAGCTAAGGTACTGGCAAGCAGTGCAGAAGAGAAATCAAATACGAAGAAATGTGTCTTCTGTGAAAGATTATACCATAGCATTCACACATGTCGAAAATTCATAGACAAGCCAATAATGGAACGAGTCAAGTTCGTACAAATGAAAGGACTATGTTTCGGATGCCTCAACTCTGGACATCATTCAAAGAAATGTGGAAAGAGAAGTGTTTGTGACACATGCAAAGGAAAACACCCAACCTGTTTACATGAAGAACGGGACAAGGAAATCAGAAAGAACAAAGAAAGCGAGAAGGAACAAAAGGAAAGCAAAAGCACAAATGACACAAAAGAAATCAAACAAAATAAAGAAGCACCAAACGAGGCAACATCGCACCGTGTAGTCCAAAACAACAGCAGTAACCTCACATCCACAATTAGTCCAGTTTGGTTATCCACAACAAGCGAACCAGAACACGAAATCCTGCTGTATGCCCTTTTAGACAGTCAGAGCGACACAACATTCATTCTACAAGAAAAGGCAGATGCTCTGGATTCTGAAAAGAAACATGTACAGTTAAAGCTTTCTACACTGTCAGCCAGAGATACAGTCATTTCAAGTGAAAAGCTGTCAGGGCTGCAAGTCAGAGGCTTTTATTCCTCAAAGAGAATCCCTCTTCCTGTAACATATACAAGAGAGTTTATTCCTGCCAATCTAAATCACATCTCAACTCCTAAGACGGCAAGAGCATGGCCCCACCTAGAGCACCTTGCAGAAGAGATCGCCCCTCTCATAGAATGCGATGTTGGTCTGCTCATAGGTTACAACTGTTCACAAGCACTGTTACCCAGAGAAGTTGTGTCAGGAAAAGACAATGAGCCATTCGCACAAAGAACAGACTTGGGCTGGACAATAGTTGGTGGTGCTGACCCTTGTGTTGACTATGGTGATTCTATTGGAAGCAGCCATAGGATCATTGTCAAAGAAGTGACACCTAGCCAGTCATCAGATCAGTTACCAAATGAAGTCCATTACATTTGTCGCACACAAGTCAAAGAAGTAGTCACACCACCAGATGTGATTAAAATCCTTGAGTCTGACTTCAACGATAGAAAGGTGGAAGATTCTCACTTCTCTCAAGAGGATCTGCGCTTCATTTCTATAATGGAGGAAGGAGTTAAAATGAGAGCAGATGGATTTTGTGAGCTACCTTTGCCATTTAAAGAGGACAGACCAAGTCTGGCAAACAATAAGAGCTGTGCAGAACACCGACTCAAATGTCTAAAGAAAAGACTTGAAAGGGACAAACAATATCACAAAGACTACACAAAATTCATGAACGAAACAATTGAACGTGGAGAGGCAGAGAGGGTTCCACCTGAAGAATTGAACAAAAGCCTGGCCTGGTACATTCCACACCATGGGGTGTACCATCCCCAAAAACCTGGGAAAATAAGAGTAGTGTTTGATTGTTCAGCGAAATATGAAGGCATGTCATTAAACGATCACCTGCTCACAGGACCAGATCTAACAAACACCCTGATAGGTGTCTTGTGCCGCTTTCGCAAGGGTCCAGTGGCAGTGATGTGCGACATAGAACGTATGTTTTATCAGTTCAGAGTCAGAGCCGAAGATCAAGACTACTTCCGTTTCCTGTGGTGGGACAACGGAGACTTTCACTTAAGTCCATCAGTCTACCGAATGCGAGTCCATTTGTTCGGAGCCGCCTCTTCACCAGCCTGTGCAAACTTTGGCCTCAAGTACATCGCGGCGCAAGGTCAAGGCCAGTTCAGTGAAGCAACTATAAGATTCATTGAAAGAAACTTTTATGTGGATGATGGTCTCATCAGTTTCCACTCAGAAGAAGAGGCTATTAGTCTAGTCCATGAGGCGAAAAAACTCTGCAGTACTGGAAAATTGAGACTGCACAAGTTTGTTTCCAATAGCCCACAAGTTCTTGACTCTCTCCCTAAGGAAGATTGTGTAGAGACGGTAAGAAACCAAGATCTAGCCCTGGGCGAGCAACCGATCGAAAGAGCCCTAGGTGTTAAATGGGGGGTTGCCTCAGACCAATTCCAGTTTCGAGTAGTTGTGAATGAGCGTCCACTCTCCAGACGAGGAGTCTTGTCAACTGTGGCCTCCATCTACGACCCACTTGGATTTGTGGCACCTTTCGTTCTACTTGGCAAGCAAATACTGCAACAAATGTGTCGTGACAAGACCGACTGGGACGAACCACTTTCAGATGAGCTCAAGCCACGATGGGAGTCCTGGCTTCTAGATCTCAAGAACCTTGCTAATGTCAAGATTGATCGCTGCTACCTTCCAGCCGATTTTGAAGAAGTTCAGAGATATGAACTCCACTATTTTTCAGATGCAAGTGTTGCAGGATATGGTGTCTGTACATATCTAAGAGCAATCAGTAGATCAGGACAAATCCACTGCTCACTTGTCATTGCCAAGTCCAGAGTAGCACCCACCAAGGTAACCACTGTGCCAAGACTGGAGTTGTCTGCAGCAGTAGTAGCAGTGCGCATAAGTGACCTGCTCAAAGGAGAACTAGAGTTGGAAAATGTTCAAGAATTCTTCTGGACGGATTCACAAGTTATCTTAGGATATATAAGCAATGAAGCAAGGCGTTTTCATGTCTTCGTAGCGAACCGTATCCAGCGCATCAAGGAAAGTACTAAACCAACACAATGGAAGTATGTCGCATCAGAAGACAACCCCGCTGACCATGCGTCTCGAGGACTCAAATCTAAAGAGCTCATTGCTTCCAACTGGTTTTGTGGTCCAAGTTTTCTCTGGCAAGATCAACTTCCCAGTGGAGAGATAAAGGTGGGAGAACTTGATACAGAGGACCCAGAAATACGCAAAGTTCTTGTACATCAGACCTTAACAAAAGTGAATTCGCTGGCAGAACGCTTCCTGAAATTCTCCAGCTGGACAAGACTAACTAAAGCTATTGCAAGACTTACCAGATTTGTAAAGGAGTTTAAAGGCTCAATAAAGAGAACCAATAAAGCTACAAGTCTCGAAGAAAGGCAAGAAGCTGAGCTTACAATCATTGCCATAGTACAAGGATTAGTCTTCTCCAAAGAAGTCAAAGAACTTCAGTCCCAAAAGGAGTTAACCACTAAAGACAAAGCAAGCAGATTGTATCGTCTCAATCCCTTCCTGGACCACAAGGGCATCCTCAGAGTGGGAGGTAGATTAGGACATGCATCTCTACATCCACACATCAAACATCCGGTAATCTTACCAAAGACCAGCCACATCACCAAGTTACTGATTGATCATTATCATCAGCAAGTGAGACATCAAGGGCGTGGCATGACCATAAACGAACTGAGATCTAATGGCCTATGGATTCTCGGCTGTAGTCAAGCAGTATCATCGTTTATTTACAACTGTGTCAAATGCAGGAAATTCAGACGTCGAACAGAAGAACAAAAGATGGCAAACCTGCCTAGCGAAAGAATGGAGACAACTCCTCCCTTTACATATTGTGGGATGGATTGTTTCGGTCCGTTCTATATTAAGGAGGGAAGGAAAGAACTAAAACGCTATGGACTGCTTTTCACATGTTTGTGCTCTCGTGCAGTACATATAGAGTTGCTTGATGATTTATCAACTGATGCATTTCTCAACTCACTTCGTGCTTTCATTGCTCTACGTGGAAATGTCCGTCAACTGCAATCAGACCAAGGCACCAATTTTGTTGGAGCAAGACGGGAGTTCTTGGAAGCAGTAAAAGAAATGGACCAAGAATGCCTAAAACAACTAGGCTGCGAGTTTGTCATGAACCCACCCTCTGCCAGTCATATGGGTGGAGTCTGGGAAAGACAAATCCGAACAATCAGAGGTGTGTTAACATCCATCCTGGATCAGTCATCCCGAACCCTTGATAGTTCATCCTTAAGAACCTACCTATATGAAGTGATGGCAATCGTAAATAGCAGACCTATAACAGCACACCTACTCAATGATCCTACTGGACCTCAGCCACTTACACCCAATCTTCTCTTGACAATGAAATCGTCAATAATACTGCCTCCACCAGGAGATTTTGTAAAGGAAGACCTTTACCTTCGTAAAAGATGGCGTAGAGTGCAGTACTTGGCAAACGAATTTTGGCAAAGGTGGAAGAAAGAATATCTGTTGAGCCTACAACAAAGACAAAAGTGGCACAAGACAAACAGAAATGCAAAAGTCAATGACATAGTGATCATACAAGATGATACAACACCCAGAAATGATTGGAAGCTGGCTAAAGTTACTGCCGTGTACCCAAGTCAAGATGGATGCGTACGAAAAGTGCAGCTGCTAATCAGCGACTCAACATTAGATGACCATGGGAAGAGACTGAGTAGACCAGTTCATCTAATAAGACCAATTCACAAGACTGTCACATTACTGGAAGCAGATTAGTACAGCTCATTTTGGAAATCACAAGTGATTTGGTGGGAGTGTAGCTGCCGTCAGATGCAACTTCTCATATATTTCATTTATTACATGCACTTTACATTTAAAAGGTCAATTAATAGTTAAAATGTTCAGAATAATCATTAGAATAGATAAGTAATATATTTTTGTTAATACATGTCAATTAATTTCATATTATTCAGCTAAAACCTTAGAAAAGGGGGAATCCACTTATTTTTTATTTTTTGTTCCGCTTGGGAATTATTTAAATGTTGCTATCAGAATAGTTTCCGGTGCACTACCTGTAAGAAGAGCTGCACGAGGTGCCGTACTAGTAACCCATGTCTGTAAGAGTTAAGCATATGTGGTGCTAAGAAGAGATATCAAGTTTTTGTTTAAAAGAAGCTGTAACCCTCCAAGTTTATTCCTCTTGAGTCAGAGAGGCCAATGAGGTATGTGTTTTATCGTCTTAACTGGCTTCCATATGTGAACGTTTGTTACGTGATCGTGTGTTAATGTATAATTAGCCAATTAAGTGTATTTACTTGCTGGTGGAAATGTGCACTTTATTTATTCGTTTGTATGTATTTTTTTGTTTATTATTATGTGTAAAACATCTCTTTTAGAGGGTTAATTTAAGTTTGTGTATTTTCTTTCATAGTTCTGACGGCATTGTTGGGACATAAAAAAGGCTAAAAGACTAGCATGTACAAGACATGTTGAAGACTCGTGTCCAAATAAATGTCTGTTAAAACCAAGAACGACCTGAGCCTTTAATTCAACTCGAGGGGAGTAACAACCATTATGAGTTTTGTTAGTAAAATGACTATTTTTAAAAATGTCCACCAGTGCTGTCACCATGGAGTTACTGAATTCAGTGAATACATAATACATAATGAATACATGAAGTCATGCATAAGATTCCTGATTTCAAATGTGTAATTTGGGTATGCTTCGTTTAAACGTGATTTGGTGACCAAGGAAAGTCTGAATTTCTGTCTAAAGCTGCATTTTTGATCTACTAAAGATCCTTAATAAAGGGTTTTAGAGTTTAGAGCATGCAGTTTGCAGTGTTTAATATCATGCAGCCCAGGGCCCTCTGGATCTGTGACCCTGCATTTACACCAAGTGATGTGCAGAAATCACTAATGTGTTTTTGCCACTAGATGGAGACATTGTAATACTATTGAGATCGGAGCACGAATACGTCAGCAATATTCACAGAGTCTCATAAGATTAACTTTTTCAGGAGTTAGCGAGTGAATTAGTCTCAGATTAGGATGGAATAGAGCAATAATTTCATATACCATGCGAGTATGTTTTCCACACTGGGTTAACTATTTGTATGAGCAAATTAATACAAATGTTGAATCTCTTGAACAAACAACCTATACAGGACAAATACAAAAGCAAACAATTAGATGTCTTTGTGTTTCAAACAAAACAAAACTAATCATGCTGACTTCAAATTAAATGCTTTTTAGAAACGTGATTCTTAGAAACAAAAATATTTTGCCTACACAGTCTACACAGTGTGTGTGTGACAGCTAAATTATATGTAGAGAAAAGATCACAAATATACATTTCAAGCCATACTGGTTTTATCTGTATGTATCAAAAAATATATGTTCATACAGTATTATTATATAATTTAATATAATGTACATTTGTGTGTGTGTGTGTGTATATATAATATATATATTATAAAACATATGGCTTTTTGGTTGTTTTTTATAATGTTTTATTATACTTGTTTATTATTAACTAAATATATAGGAAATATGCAAGCTACTGTTGCTTCAAACCAATCACACGTGCCTAAGGTGTCTAGCAAATTGTAATGAATAACTTTTACATAAATGCGGACAAATTTTCAATTTTTGTGGAGTAATTGGATTTTCCAACATGACGCCCTGTGTCTATGAAGCTTATTTATGGACATGAAATGATATTTACAGTTAAAGACACAAAGCTCGGGTTTTGCACACCTTGTGAGAGATACATGCGTTTGATAAACCAGAATAAGTAGCTTTAAATACAATTTAATTTTCATATTTAAAATGCTGAAATAATAACTTGTCCATTTTACAGTCTAGTAGCCGACCAATGAGGTATTTCACAGTGAAGCTTTGGTGAAAACAAATCATGCTTTGTCCTTCATTAATCAGGGAAGTCTGAGGAACACTGGGCCCCGACATGGTATTTCGTATTCCCAGCCCTCCCTCTCTGGCTCTGGCTCCTACCATAAGCCTTACTGATGATCTTATATATGCTAATGATAGCATGTCTATGGACATATTACAGCGAGGGTGATGGTGTCATTAATGACAATGTCTTAAGCGTTATCGTCATCATCACCATGTTCCCCTTGATCTTGTGGTTTCCTCATAGATCCCCATGCGCTCATTTCATTTCTGCACACACAATCTCTCTTTCTCTTTCCCTCTCCCTCTCCCTCTCTCTCTTTTGGGTGGTATAAGCACATTACGGATGGGGACATTAGTAACTAATGCAGGCACTGGGCCCCGCATTGTTTTGGTGCACAAGTACATCATTAGAAAATGTTCTACTTGGCAGGGAAGCGTGTATTAACTCGGCTCGCAATAAAATGAGGTTGTGATCAATTGTTAAAGTTATCGAGAGCTATTAGGTTGAAATATGAACCTCTCAATTGCCATAATGAAGAGGGTGCCCGATCGTACACAATCAACAGAGCAACATACACTGTGCATTGCGGGTTCCGGGCGCTCGAAAAAGAACGACAGAAAGCAATTTTGCAGAAAGAGAATGCAAGCGCGTCGGCCTAACCTCATTACAAATTTCACCTCATTACTAAATTTCAATAATCTACTCAAAACGTTAGGACCAACCAGCTATAAAACTGAATTGCCAGCTTTTTTTGAGCAACGGGACAATGCGGCTATCATAAACGCCAGTCTCGTGAAGAATTACGTCTCATAATGCCAGCTAACTTTTGATGGCGGCGCCAACGTTGACTCACGATTTTGGCAAACTCGCTGCATAAATTAATTTTATATAATATTCTCTACTGAGGCATATTGATGAGTCTTAGCCTTGGAAATTCAATTAATCCCCCAAACTTAATGTTTCGCAACTGAACAGAGCCCAATCTTGAGGAGAGCAAAGGAAGATTCAGTCTGGTACCACATTAAAGTTGCTGTAGTATTGATAGAGCAATCTTATTACAACGTGTATATCAGCCTACACCACCTTGCCTCACCTCTAGGATGATATACATGATAGAACAATTCAGAATAATGACTTTGTAAGTAATTTTAAAGATACTTTAGTATATATTCTCACTAAACAAGACCAATATTTGCTCATATTGCCACCCTAATTCACTACTGTTCAAAAGTTTGGGGTCAGTAACTTTTTTTTTTAAACAAATTAATACTTTTGTTAAGCAAGGATGCGTCAAAATGATCATAAGTGAAATTAGAATGTTACTAAAGATTTCTTTTTTTTTATGTAATAAACACTGTTCTTTTGACCTTTTTCTCATTCAAACAATGTTGAAAAAGTATCAGTTTCCATAAAAAAATAACATAAAAATAGAAGCATATTAGAATGATTTCCGAAGGAAAATGTGACTGGAGTAATTCAGCTTTTCCATCACAGAAATAAATTACATTTTATAATATATTAGAATAGAAATTAGTTATTTTAATGTGCAATAATATTTCACAATATTGCTGATTTTACTGAATTTTTAAACACACGAATGCAGCCCTGGTAGTAAATCTTTTCAACTTGTGTCTTTGAGTCATGAGTATAAGCTATACCCATTGTTTCATGCTGACATGAGTCTTAAACAGTAAGGAACCACTAGGTTATTTTTTATGAAACAGTTCATGGTCATTTATGAGTGAGAAAGACTAACTGTATTTGCACCACTATGACCACCTTCTCCACCAAAAGATTCGTGACTTCCTTAGAATTCAGCAATAGTTCATCCAGGTTCCTCAAAACAGGATCAACATGATTATCTGCAACATCATCTGTAGGTAAGTGGCCAGAGACTCCTGCATGAAGTCCAGTGGATGTTTACTGTACTGAACAAACCACACACTAATACTCTCCGATCCGTCTTTGCTTCATCAGAGCAGTTTTCTTCTCATCCCAGCATTCTGGATTTCCGCATTCAAAGCTTGCGGCACTATTTAGACAGCATTCAAACAGCTCATAATCATGTTGGTTATTCCTCGAAAAATATTCATTGTTATCAATTAGTTTCAACCAATTAGCTTGCATTTCTAATTCTTGGTCTGCTCTTTGTTCCTTTAATTAGTAAATTCATTAGTACCGTCTAGTGTTGCACGCCAAGTAGATGTTTCAGCAATGTATTCTTATGATTTTAACATGAGGCGCAGTGGTGATGGCAGTATTAAGTGGGAGATAATCAGCAGGAACTAATTGTCTAATTGCACTGATGAAGGTTACCATCATTAGCCTGTTCTGGAAGTCCGGTCCTCAGCAGCAAGCGGACCATCTTAACCCTACAGATGGCCTCACTGTTAAGCTCACGGCAG